>NW_007739521.1:4080-35812 GCF_000696425.1 Galeopterus variegatus | reverse complement strand
GACCACTCAGTTCCTGAAGGCAAGTGGATTATCCTGAAATGTTTGCATAAAACTGGAAAGTTTGATGCCTCAAAATGATTCTGCTAAGCAGCCAGGGAGGTATGCATTGCTTATCCAACACATTATGTTGCGCATAGATTAACATCTGCAGTCCCCTGCATTTGGGAAAGTTCCAGATGATTTCCTTAAGCGTCCACTCAGCCCACTTGGACATCTTTATTTTGAGGAGGCTTAGGTGGGTTGGCCCCTGGTTTCGCAGAAGGCTGCAAGTGTTATCACACTTCGCTTTGTTACATTCACTATCTTAAAGTTGCATATTTCCCTCCTATAGCAATGTCAGGGATAATTGGCCACAGTAGTCAACCACATCGTATACTGAGAAGATAAAATAAAGTAAAATAAAATTTAAAAAATTTAAAAATGGCATGGATCACTGACGTAGTGAGGTTTAAACCGCTATGGAAGCCACTATTTTTGATGAGAAGAGAGAAAATACAGTTAAAGAAAAATGTGTTCAAAACTAATATTTTGCTGGCTGTCCTTTTACAAACCTTTCCAAAGATTATATAGAAGGTTAGAAAGTCAATTATGGTATACAATTAAATTTATCAATTAAGATAGAATGCTGTAATGAAATAAAAATGACCATAAATTTATTGATTTCCTTCCTCAAAAGAGGTGGGAACTTATCCTCTTCTCCTTGAGTCTGGGGTGAAAATGGTACCTTCCTTTTCCAAAAGAAGACAAAGGGAGATTTCTATTTTTTTTATTTTTTTTTTGTCCTTTTTGAGACCGGCTGCACCGCGCTCACTGAGCGCACCGGCCATCCCTATATAGGATCCGAACCCGCGGCAGGAGTGCTGCTGCGCTCCCAGCGCCGCACTCTCCCTAGTGCGCCACGGGCTCGGCCCACAAAGGGAGATTTCTTAAGACTGAATGAGAAAGAGACACTCAGTCAATCTGTAGCTATTTCAGCCCTGGCAGGAAGCATTATCAGGTGTACTTTTCTTGTAGTTCATCTCATGAAGTAATGGGCACTAATCTGGTTATTACTACCTTCATTATTGAGAAAAAGGATATATGGCTTTTAACATATATTAGGGAAGTGACAGTGATCCTAAACGCTGCATTCAATGTTGTAGAGCAGGGGGAATTCATCCTTATCTAGCCCTGCCCAAATGACAGATTCATGAGCAAAATGAATGGTTGTTGCTGGTTTTAGCCACTAAGTTTTATAGCAGAGCAATATACAACTAGAACAAATGCTGATGTGGCAGATCAGACCACATGTCTCGTCAGTGTGTACAGCTGCATCTGCCAAGCTAGGACCCCAACCCTTGCTCACACCAGAGACGTGGTGGTGCTTCTTGGTGATAATGCAAGGATTTTGTCCCATTGTATGGTCTCAATTACAAGGCTTATTTTTGGGATATTAGGTGAAAATACTAGGACCCCAACCCTCTCTCACACCAGAGATGTGGCGGTGCTTCTTGGTGATAATGCAAGGATTTTGTCCCATTGATGGGTCTCAATTACAAGGCTTATTTTTGGAGTCTTAGGTGAAAAGAAATAATAAATAAAATAAATAAATAAATAAATAACAACAACAAAAAGCAAGGCTTGTTTTTCAACCTCCAGATCAAACTAAAGCAGATCTGAAGCTCTCAGAAGTAGTGACCTTTGAGTTTTCAAAAAAGAGCTAGAGCACAGGGTTTGGCCATGGCATATGTCTATAGGATCCTATTCTCTGATCAGTTAAAGGAGGGGCTATTGCTTCCCTAATATACATTAAAAGCCTCATATCCTGCTTTTCAGTAATAGAGGCAGATATGACCAGATTAGCGTGCCTGCTTCAAATCTGAACCAACTACAAGAACAGTACACCTGACACTGCTTCTATCCCTGTGAATGTTCCTACACTAGCCACTATTCCAAAAGGCTGTGATGTCATGCAGAGCTTGGGTAGAGGCAGGGAAGTGGTGTTAGGTAATTTTCCATTAGTTTTCTCAAGAAGACATTAAACAAAATGATAATTTTGTGCAGCATAAAATCTTTTATATTCTCATATAGGAAAAACAGCTTATGCTACAGTAAAATCTTAGCTGTGTACAGAATAGTAATAAGTTTATATAACAAGTCAATGGAGCACATAGATACTTCATCGGAACTCATAGAAATATGTTAGTTACAAATTATGACAAGTCTCTACCATACGTAACAGGGTGTGCAGCTAAGGGAAATTATGAACTCTCAGAAATTTTTACTCCCAATCTCTATCTTTATATATCAACATGGCAAACATTATTATAAGACCTGCTGTACCGTACATCCGTCTTTATATATCAACATGGCAAATGTTATCATATGACAGTGTTTCAAGAAATTTTTTTATCCATTTCTGAGAAAAAATTTATTAATGGATATATTCCTATGAAGATAAATATTTATCATATCCTTTAAATATGACCTACAATATTTTTAGTCAGATGTCACTAGAAAAATTGGCATTTTTCAACTCATGCCATAAAACTCATTTACACCTGTCATTGACTACTCAATGTAAGAGCAATACAGATATAGAACTATCACCTACATGCTATTTCCGATCTGAATTAGAGCTGCAGAATAAAATACAGATATTATTCCAGAAGGAACATACTTTTTAGTGTTTAAAATCTATATTTCACATTACACTTTTCTGACTGGCAGGTATTATATCTTCTCAGGCAGAATTTTATCTCTCATCATAGACAGAAGCTCAAAACAAAATCTCATTCAATGTAATTATTTCAAATATCCAACTGTGTTCTAATTTTTTCTTAACTATGGTCTACCTCATAAAACATATATTTGGCTTTAATTTTGGATGTCCATTTTATAAAAGTTATATGTTAAATTTCTGTGTCTATGAATACTATCAACTTAGATTTTAGGAAATAATAGAAGTTAGAAAAATAATGCAAAACAAAATAAATGAAATTTCACCTGAAATGTTCTTAGCAAATTACTATTCTGACTTAATTTCAGGTAGTGACCTTACTCTTATGGGTTTTATTTACCTTATGGGCAAAGAAAGAAGGTTGGGCTAGATCAGTGGTCCTCAGTGAGGGGTGATTTTTTTCTCTAAAGAGGACGTTTGGCAATGTTTGGATACAGTTCAATTGTCACAAATAGGGAGGATGCTACTGACATGAGGAGAGGTCAGGGATGCTGCTAAACATTCTAAAATGTACAGATTCGGCCACCCTCCCCACACCACAAAGAAGTGTTGGCATAAAATGTCAATAGTGTTGCTTTCAGAAACCCTGGGCTAGATAAACTCTTAGCAGTTTTAATAGTTCACAATTACTTTGTAGTTTAGTTATCTTAGCGCAACATTTTGGGAAAAAAAATAATAAGCCATAGATTTCATATGAAACTGAAGTGCTTTTTTATGGCAATTTCTTTTTTTCAAAAAAATTTAATGACCATTAACACAATGGATGAGTGAGAAGAGGAAATGATCTTATTCTCTGAAACTATCTTCAATGTTCTTTTTTTTTAAATTTTATAAACAAGAGAATATACTAAAATTGCACAAACAATTCAAAATAGCCCATAAAATTCAAAAACTACTAAGAAGTTAAGAACAAATGAATGGTTTTGTTCTCTCTATTCACTCTTCATAGAAGGGCAAATATTCTAACATGATAAAGAGTCACTAAGCTGAATATTCAGTTTTAATGTCTTTGCATTCTGGCAACATCTCAGAATATTTGAAATGCTTCACAGATATTTAAAAAATGCCTTATTTCATCTGGGGAATCAAACCCCTACTACTCTCTTAAAATCAAATAGTAATATAATAATGGTAAAATAATTGATGTCTCTATGCTGTTACAGAGTGACAAGCACTGTCTAAAATCTTCACATATATTCAAGGATATGTATATAATTAGATCATTTAATCCTCATATACTAGTATTTAATCCTCTTGTATTTGCTAATTTAATCCTCAAAACATGCCATTTCAGTTGGCAATATCCTATTATGTCTATGTACATGGTTACATCTAAGTAACTAATTGGGTCATTTATATTTTCATAATTTCTACAAAACACGTGATTTCATAACTGCACACCACTTATCACTTCAACTCTATCAAAATAAAACGAAAAAAAAATGAAGACTGAAGGATCAAAAGCAACCACAGAAAAATATCTATGCTAATGAATAAACTTATCCCAGAGAAAGAACTGCTTATACTTCAACTGATCTGCATTGTAAATTTACAGAATGAAATTATCAGAGCAATTGTTTACCTCTTCTAGGAGACAGAACTTCAAACACTATGTCGATAACATACATAAGAGTCATTAGTAATTTATACTAATAAATTAGATTATAATCTTGGTTATATTCACAAACTTGCTTGGTTTTCACAAGAACCCACTGTGAGTAGAAGAGTTGTGGACCCTTGCAGCAATCAACTGAGCCTAAAGAGAGAAAAAGTTATATAACTTCACTCCTGTCTAACATTAGAGAGAGTATCGCTATGTGTCTTCTATTTGATTTGCTCAGAGCCAGTGAAACCACCACTACTGTCACTACCACCCATTACTGGTAATGTAAAAATTCCGTTTTAATAAATATAAGTGCAGAATACACTTTTCAAAACAAAGAAGGCTAGATTTATCCATTCATTCATCCATCTATTAATCTATGCATCCCTCCATCCATCCATCCCTTAAAAACACATGTAAGAAGAGTATGCAATATAACACCTTTATATGTACGTGTTAGAAAAAGAAGCCAATATATATTTGACCTGCTGCCGAGGATCTTCTAATAGGGTTGGCTGAGAAGTTCACATATACCTTCAATACAACCTATAAAGAATATAATCCATCAACATACACAATATTTGGAAACACTAATTGCTGTGTAATTATTATTCCTACAAATATTAATCCAATAATGTTTTTCAGAGTAAAAGAATTATGGAAAAACATTTCTGGAGGAGAACATGAAGCATTTAAAGATATCAATGCCTAAAAGTTGTCTTTATTTCTGTAAAATGATGATATGGTTAAATGAGTTGACACAAAGGTGATCCTGGCATAGTTGCTGTCAATGAGATGATCAAAATTCGTATTCATTTGAAAATCCAGTTTCTTTCTAATAGCTTGTTGAGTGCTTCTTTTACATCCTTGTTTCTGAAGCTGTAGATTATTGGGTTAAACATGAGAAAGAAAACAGTATAAAACAGTGCAACCACCTTATCAGTGTCAGGAGAGTAATCGGTGGTGGGGCGTAAGTACGTAAACAGGAGGGCTCCATAGAATAAGGTGACTCCTGTGAGAAGGGAAGCACAGGTACAGAATGTTTTGCTTCTGCCGCCTGAGGACTTGATGCTCAAAACAGTGATGAGGATGCAGAAGTAAGAGATAAATATGACCACAAAAGTGCTGGTCTGGATGAAGCCACACAAGGCAAAGAGCAGAAGCTCGTTGATATTGGTATCTGCACATGATAAAGCCAGGAGAGGCGGGATGTCACAGAAAAAATGGTTGACAATATTGGAGCCACAAAAGGGCAGCCTGAATGTGAAGCAGACATGGACCATTGAAGTCATGGTTCCACCTAAATATGCCAACACAATGAAGCAGTTACATACTCTCCTAGACATCAGTGTGGAATAGAGCAATGGTTTACAGATGGCTGCATAGCGATCATATGCCATTGCTGCCAGGATAAGGCACTCGGCATCAGGAAAACAAGCAAAGAAAAACATTTGCAGTACACAGCCATAGAAGGAGATGCTCTTCCTGGACGCTAAGAAATTTACCAGCATTTTAGGAGTAATTGCTGTAGAATAACTGATGTCTAAGAAAGACAAGTTGCTAAGCAAATAGTACATGGGGGTTTGAAGGCTTGAATTGATATTAACTAGGATGATTAAGCCCGTATTTCCCACCACAGTTAAGGTATATACTATGAGAAAGACCAAGAATAGTGTGATTACAGATGGCTGCATAGCGGACATATGCCATTGCTGCCAGGATAAGGCACTCCGAATCAGGAAAACAAGCAAAGAAAAACATTTGCAGTACAAAGCTATAGAAGGAGATGCTCTTCCTGGACGCTAAGAAATTTACCAGCATTTTAGGAGTAATTGCTGTAGAATAACTGACGTCTAAGAAAGACAAGTTGCCAAGCAAATAGTACATGGGGGTTTGAAGGCTTGAATTGATATTAACTAGGATTATTAAGCCAATATTTCCCACTGCTGTTAAGGTATATAGTATGAGAAAGACAAAGAATAGTGTGACTCTGAAAGGCTGATAATCTGTGAATCCAACAAATATGAACTCAGTTGGCATGGTATAATTACTCTCCAGCATCTTCTTAGTTTTCTTTTTTTTCTCATCAGAGATAGATGGTGTTAGAAGACATGAGTTGAGTTTGCTGATGGATGAACCCAAAATACCTTTATTCTTCCTTCTACAGAAGCAAGTAGAAGGTGAGTATAATCACATATATGGCAATTTCTCTGACAGTAATTTATTTTTTTTTCATTTTTAAAAGGAGAAAATTAGAAATCATCATTGATGCCAGACAATGCCATTCAGAAGGTGGTGTTCCTTGATGTAGTAGCTCTTTAAATGCTGTGCACTTTACATCATGATGTTACCTCTTTTTAAGCTGAGAGAAGTGAATATGACTCATGTGATGAGACCTGGCATAATAATGAGAGTTGGCAAATATTTTAGAGGAAAGCCCTATTTTTATAATCATAAAATCACATTCTTCTGTGTAAAGGAGAGTTGAGAAAAAATTTGAAAGAGGTCCATTTTTAAAATCGATAATTCCACAGAAGAATAGGAATTATCTTGAAATGTAGTTTAACATAATATTTAAGATCATGGAAGTTATGCAAGAGATAATGGGATTTAAAACTTGGCTTTACTACTTACTGTTTGTGTGACCTGGGTAAAGCTATTTAACCATTCTGTGATAAGTAGATATTCCTAATAAGTAGACGTTTGTAAATCATCTGTGTGACTAGACATAAAAAACATTATATGTGCATTTATTAAATAAACTTTATTAAAAGCAAATGGACTCCCTTTTGTTTATATTTGTTGTTGTTGTTCCCACACTTTTCTTATTTTTCAGATGGGGTGCTAAATCACATTCACAAGATCGTCTGACAAGTGGCATTTCGATTCATTATTTTAATGACTTTATATCTTTAGGCTATAAACAGATTATGAGGTCAAAGTCATATTTTTCTTCTTTGCGTTCCATGATGCCTACAAAACTGTTTGGAAGGTTTCTATAGTCAATTGTTGAATAATCCACTAAGCATCCAGGACAAGGTCACTTTTCTCAGTGAATTCATATCACACTGCTCTGAACTTAGATCAGAAAAAGTCTCCTAAAATGAGTTGGACCCCACTGGATTTCAGGGAAATTTCATCTATAAACCTTGTTTTTCTGAAAGGTGTCCATTAGTGAATTTTATATTTGTTAATATACTTGATGAAGATATGACAGAAATATTAGAGCTATACATTCAATCTATTCTCTCTCCTCTACAAATAGCATTATGTTATATAGTGATTAAGCACACAGGACTTGGAATTAGGCAAACTCGAATTGAATCTCGGTTCTGACATTAGAAGTCATTGAACTTCTCTATTCCTAAATTTATTTGTTATATTTAGCTATAATAATTCTTGAAATCAAGAAACTTATTATAGTACCTTTTACAGGGCTTGTTGTAGATGCATAAAATTCATTTATTCTACATTATATATTAAAATTATTATTACAATTAATGCAAATATGATTATTTAATACTTCAATATCTGACTTTCAAATTATAAATTCTCCTAATTTTTATTTGTAAGAACAAACACAAAACATTTAACCATACTTTGGGTGAATATATGGTATGTGCTCATAGATTCTGAGGTTTAGCTTTCTGATGTAGGAAATTAGATAACTGACTTCCCAAAATTCATGAATATCATGGTAAGTGTTCTTCTGATGGCAATAAATTACATAACAATTTGGGCAAAAAAAAAAAAAAAAACCTACAGAGTCAGCAAGGGTACATTTCATCTATGGGAAATCCATTAGCTTTGCAATGTTCACAACAGATATTTTATTAATACTTTTGGGAATGAATTACCTACCTTAGTACCATCTAGAACTTTGAATTGTAGAACTTCTTTTGCACAAGAGGCTGACAAGATTTTTCTCCAGCTTTTAGAAATAGGTCTTATAAGGAATGAGTATTTATATTCTAATTTATGGCAAGTGGGATATTATCCCAAGACAGTCTCCAACCCCAGTAAGACTTTGAACAGGAAATTACTCTATTTCTCATGGTGTGGATTGGTTGATTTCTTTTAAATAAAAACGGTGAAGAATAGTAACATAATTGACCATGATGTTGCCAGTTACAACATTACATTTGTCTTCATCATTGGGATATCTTTGATTAAAACAAAAACAAATACAAACCTTTAAGTCTACCAGACAATTAAAAAATAAATACTTTTCCTGTAAATTCTATGATTTCTGTCGATTCCCTAATTTTCATTTATCTCTCTACTATCTGAGTGAATGGAAGGAACAGTGCCTTGAATGTCGAGTGGCAGGAGTAAGAGCTGGTGGCTCAGACAAGCTGTATTTTAATGTTAGTTTCACCATTTCACAATTATGGGACCCTGAGCTACTTATATGCCATATATATATATATATATATATTTTTTTTTTTTTAACTGTTAATAGTGAATGCATACCCCATCAGATTCTTGTGAGGACAGAAATAACACAGGGAAGTGTTGAGGATCTTGTTTCATGATTGTCAGCTTTCTTTAGCAATTACAACAGTATTTTCAGCACTACTTTTTTTAACACTTTAAAATGTAGGTCTAGATTTTAGCATTCTTTAAATGATTGACAATGGCAGTCTATTCCTTAAGACACATAAGGTGGACAGAGTGGAGAATGGATAAATACAGGATCCCATTGGCCTCTTTCCTATACCTGATGGGAATATTGAAATCAGTTTTGCTGCTACTAGAAAGATGTCTTATTAATAGGTGAAAAATCAGTGTATTTTTTTTTAAAAAAGTATCATCGTACCTCAGTAAAAAAATCAATATTATTTCCATTTATCTTGGTATATACCCAGCAGTGTTGAAGGGGAACCTGTATTCCCATGTTTATTGCAGCACTATCTACAACAGCCAAGAGTTGGAACTAGACTAAATGTCCATCATGAGATGAGGGGAAGCATATCTACACAATGGAATACTATTCTGCCATTAAAAAACAAGACAAAACAAAATACTACCATTCGCAGGAACATGGATAGACTTAGACAAAATTATATTAAGTGAAATAAGCCAGGCACAGAAAGAGAAATACCACAAGTTCTCATTTATTTGTGTGAGCTAATAAAAATAAATAAGTAAATATAAAAACAAACTGGGGCTGGTGGGGGGGAGAAGACACACAATCACAACAAGTCCTTGATTTTTTTAAGACAATCGAACAGATATGATGTTGATGGAGGGGATGGGGAAAGGGAGGGAGGAAAAGGAGGAATTGTTAAAGGTACACGAAAGTCAACTACATCGTATATTGATAAATTAAAATAATAAAATAAATAAAACTAAAAATTAAAAAAAAAGCAATGCGTGAGAGGAATTAAGAGCTTTTAATACACAGCTGAAGAAAACTAATGAGCGTGTTAGCGGCAGTCAAAGTTCAGCTGCTCTCTGGTCAGAAACAAAAGACTCGTCCATCCCAAGTGTTGCTGCAAAGCAGAAAGTTTATCATCAAACATCTTAGGAGTCAGCAAAACTACAATTGTTTTATAGACTTAGAGTTATTTGTGACGGTTGAGGTTTCATAAGACAAAAAGACAATGGGAGGTGCGTATTGTAAAATGTCTCAGGAATAGGGTCGGTGAGTACACGCAGATCAGCATGTTTTAATCCCTGTCTTTATGCTCCATTCCTGTAAAGACTGAAATCAGACTTCCTGGCTATGACTTTATCTCCTTCCCAGACCATCTGCAACTTTAAACAAGACTGTTAGTTTTGCAAGTTACTGAGTTACGTCCTTACTTTATTACTCCTACAAATTGCAGCAATTGTCCATCGTTCAAGCAGAATTATTTTCTCAGCATTAAACTCTAACATGGCTTTCCTTATGCTGAGCTAATATTTGTGGTGCTCTATTAAGAGAAGGTGTCCAAATTATTTTTTTCTTTCTTTATTCCTTTTTCATTTAATAAACATACAGGCTTGGCAAAAAGAAACAAAGCAAAACAAAAATTTTCTAGTTGTGTATATTAAGAATGGTACTGTAAAAATGTTCCATTTGTATATGGAATGTATGTATTACTAAAACATGAGGATTGTGCTTAAATTTAAGGATATTGCTGTGTTTTTTGAACAGCAGTATTGTCAGGGACAGAAGTAAAACAACTTTGCTCATTTAAAGCAGAAAATTAATAAATTCAAAAGATACTGGATAACTCACAGAAATGATGAGAAACCTGGAAAACTAGTTGAGAAACCTGGCAGGAGCCAAAGGAAACGAGACAAGAGTGAGGATCTTACCTAGGGAAGAGTTTGTTTACTTACATTTGCCAGCCATTTGTATCTCCAATTGTTGTGAATAATCTCTTATTTTGCTTGACTTTCTCAAGACTCAAAAGCCAGGTATTAAATTTTTGATCAGCCAAAAAGTAGGGCCAATACCCATGCTTTAGTTTCTAAGGAGTAAGGAAATAAGTACTTACCTACTTAGCTTCAGTTATGGGGCCAGAAAAGTCACTGTGGCATTCTTTATCCAGTTTAGTGGAATCACTGTTGTGTACCTTTGAGGAAAACTTGGTCTTCTGTGTACAACAGCGTCTAAAGAAGATGAGTAAAGAGTTGTGAGTGTGTCATTAGTTGAACACTGAGTTCATACCAGGAAGTCCATCCACATAAAACTCCCTTGAACCTTCCCTTCACTACTGATTGCAATCCTTCAGATTCCTGATCACCTGGCCAAACCAAAGCAGGTCTCTTCTACTAAGCAATGTGAATGAAAATATTTATTTCTGGAAGCTCTGCTTAATGACTACATTCTCTAATACTCTTTAAATTTCCCAAGTTTGGTGTATAATACTGCAGCAACTCATTCTTTGCAGTAACCACTATAGCATATAGAACCAGCTCTCTCAACCAGGCTGTGTGTGTGTGTGTGTGTGTGTGTGTGTGTGTGTGTGTTTCTAACTCTTGTTCTAACTAGTCATGGAGTGCTTCACCTTACTATAGGTTGAGTAAAGTGAAGTACAACACTGTGCTAAAAAAAACTAAGTGTAAGCCCCTTAAAAATTACTTGAACCTTCAGAATTCGTTCTGAATTATACTCTACGTTCATAATTAAACATTCAGCACACATGAATACCTGGTGCCCGATGGTCAGGTATTAATTTCAAATAGACCTAGTAAAAAGACAAAGCTTATTTCTGAAAATGACAAAGGTAAAATTGCAGAAGCAAAATTTTATCTATTCAAAATTTCCAAAAGCTTTGTCACTAAATATATCATCTTCATATGCCAGTGTCAAATTTGGGAGGGTGGTATGAAAAGTACTAAGGTATAGAACTGCTTGCATTGTGGTCTGGTGAACCCTTTCTTGCTTTGTTTTTTAAACAAAGTTGTCAGTCTTTAAGAGGATCCACTATATGGGTCAAAAGTGTATTCACTCATATAGAAAATTGAATATAACTGCTTTAAGTGGTAGAAAACACAAGACTTAGAATAATGTGCTTCCATGTTAGGGACATCCCAGTAAGTCCCCATATAACTGATATCATGGAAACAAGCTTCTAATTTGCTGATATTTCCAGGTTTCCGTATTGCTTTCATCTTCAAGATGGTGAATAGTTGTATTCTTTCATGAGATACTATGAGGCAAACTATTTTTTTTTTCCCTGCAGAGGCTGGGATTTACAAATTTAGATACAAAATGCTAAATATTCTTTATGTCTCCTGCCAAGAAAAAACAAATGACTTGGCAAGTTTGCTTTTGATTTGTGTTGTAGAGAGGGAGGGAAAGCACTGTACAGATTAAAAGCTATATTGAGGGTACTATGGGCTGTACTGGAAGAGGATCACATCTGGAATAGTACAATAAACGGAAGCAATCTGGTGATGAAATTCATAAAGCATAAGCAACTCATATTTTTGAAGATTCATTTATCTTCTGTACTGGACAAACTAAAGAGCCAAATTGCAATTATATGAAAAACAGTTCCAGCAAGTTTTTTATATTGCTGTTATGCAGCAAAGGGTGAACTCAGTGGGCCTGGGCTGCACAAACTCTCCATGTTCCATTGGTCTTCAGCATGGGCCCTTATCACTTCCTGAGAGATATCTTCTAAAACCTTGGCATATTCTGCGTTATAAGAGCACTTTTGTATACTTGGGCCCAGGTCATATAGTTTATGCTGATAATATGAGTGATGGTGAATGTCTGTTTTTGAATAGCTGGAGCTTCGGACTGTGATGAATCAGGTTGAACCGTGGGGTGAGGCAGTTGGGGACCAAGTAACTAAGAACAGACATGTGGGCTCTCCAGGTCTACGTCAGTACCCTAAATAAAACTCTGGACATCACGGCTCAGGTAAGCTTCTCTGATTGGCAGGACATCACATGTGTTGTCACACGACACTGCTGGGAGAGTTAAGCGCCATCTGTGTGATTCCATTGGGAGAGAACAACCGGAGGCTCATGCTTAGCTTGTTCAGGAAATGTTCCCAGACATTCTTTTCCTTTTTGATTTTATTCTGAATCTTTGTGAAGGGGGTTCACTGTGTACTGGTTATCAACCTGCCTGAGTCCAGTGAGACAACTTTCACACAAGCAAGTTACATGAAGCAGCATTATTACTTAGAGATAGGGAGCAAGAGACAACAGAAGCCTAGAATTTCTTCTGAGCTGGTCCTGTAAGACTCAAGAAAGCTGCCTGAGGTGAATGGAATCTCATTTGCACGTGTCCCATTTACACAGCAGCTGAAGGATCCCAGAAAGCATCTCACTCTGGGTTCTATACCCCAGCATTACATGGATCACTGGGCTAAAACCTTGAAGGACATATTGTTTCTAGGGTGGGGGTTGGGCTGAAACAGAGCCTGGGGTCCTCTGGCCAGTCTTTCCCTTATCTCAGGATAATGCATTTCCAGCACATTCTACAGTTATTCTTACAAAATACAAGTGAGAAAGGAGAAAGAACTGGGTTGGTCAACATCCACCATAAGATCCATCCTGCAATCTTTAGTTGCAATAAACCATAACCATAGTATGATAACTTTCATGAGTTCTTTGAGTCCTTGTAGTAAATTACTGAATGTGACGGTAATCTTCGGGAACTCTGATGCCAGCACTGAATTCTAAAATGGCATCAAGTATTTTTCTCTTTTTAAAAATTAAGATTTCAAACTTCTTTATATTATGTAGAATATGAAACAGTTTGTTCACTCTAAAAATATGAAATAAATATGTAAATGAGAAGGCAAATTAAATGAAAGCATTTACTTGAAATAAATAACTCACCCCCAAAATTAAATTTAAAAAAAGAACTTTGAGTATTGCCAAAATCAGTAGTTCTCTCTGGTCATCCACATTATCTTGCTTCCCTGACAGTGACAACCACTCTTGTGTATTTTTTATTATTTCTTTGCTTTCAATTTTAAAAGTAAACTTATCAATGTTCCTAAAACTACTTTTAATAAGTCATTTTTTTGGAGGGGGCCGGCCCCGTGGCTCACTCGGGAGAGTGTGACGCTGGTAGCGCTGATGCAGCAGGTTTGGATCCCCCATAGGGATGGCCGGTGCACTCTCTGGCTGAGCGTGGTGCACACAACACTATGCTGAGGGTTGCGATCCCATTACCAGTCAAAATTTTTCAAACGTTATAAAGGTGATGTTATGAAGTCTTTCCTTTATATTGCTTATGTTTTTCTTTAATAATATTTTTCAAGCATTCTCCCATGTTCATACATATTTCTGCAGTCTTTAATTTTAAAATTTGTAGTATTTTCTTCATTAACATATTGTAATTAAATTGCTTATGACCTTCCACCAGGACCAATGCTGCTGTGAATGTCACTTTACGTGACACTCAGAGCACATGTTTAAGAGTTTGTCCTGATCTGGTGCAGCAGTTTTGGCACTCACTGAATGGAAAGTTTGCTCAACTGTAATTTTTCAGTCTGAATTGTGTAAGCTGAACCCATTGATATGTTTATGGCATTCGCAATTGTTTCTGCTGCTAATCTCTGGTGCACTTCAGTTAGAGCATGAACAAGATTAATTTTTCCTCACAAATTAATGTGCATGGTCTGTCACTGCAGGCTTCAATTTCAATATTGTCTCCTTTCTTCTTAAAATGAGTTATTCATTTGTAAACTGCTGAATTCTTTAGGGCATTGCCCCCATAATCTTTGTGTAAAGCATTGATGGTTTCACCATTCTTGCACCCGAGCTTCGTAGTAAATTAGATCTTTGTTCTTGCTTCAATTTTACCAGAAATCATGTTGCTCTGGTAGGTTCTTTTTTTCCTTTTTTATTCTTTTTATTTATTTATTTACTTAAACATATTTATGGGGTGCAAAGTTGACTATCATTATTTGTGTACAGTATGTGTTGATCAAATCAATATTATTAGCATGTTCATAATTATAAATCATAACTACTCTTTGTGTCCTTTTCCCAATTACTCCCTAACCCCCTTCCCCCTCCCCTTTCCCATCTCTAGTAACTATAGGTCTGTTCTCTGCTTCTGAAAGTTCAATGCCAAATAAGTTTTTAAATATGTTCTGGTATGTTGGTGCATCCCAACACTTTATATATCATGATACACATTAAAACGATAATAAATATAGATTGAGATCAGGCTACTGCCAACCCGTCCAAGTCACCGCATATCTAAGCCACAGTTTTGTCATCTGTAAAGTAAGAAGAAAACAAAGGGCAACCTCAGAGGGACATTATGAGGATTAAATGAGATAATAAATGTGTAAACCACATACAGTATATCTTTGAGGTGTTTCATGGTTTGCTTGAGCACAGAGTCACACTGTCATGTACCTGCTGGCTATTTGTAGGCCTTGCTTTGAAAATTGTCCGTTCAGCTCCTTTCCCCCCTTTTAAATTGGATTATTTGGGTTTTCTTTTTTTTTTTTTTACTGTAAAGTTGTTTGAGTTCTGTGTATATAATGGATACTAAAAGTTTCTGCACAACAAAGGAAACAACCATCAGAGTGAAAAGACAATCTACTGAATGTGAGGAAATATTTGCAAACCAAACATCTGACAAGGAGCTCTTTTCAAACGGATGTCTTATCCTTCTTAGCACCTTGAACTAGATCCTGTACCGACATGCTGTAACAAGTTAGTATGAGTTTAGTATGGCGTTGTAGTGGATTAAATTATGTCCCTCCAAACTTCATTGAAGCTTGAATTGTGTGCTCCAAGTTTTATGTATTAGAAATTTAGCCCCCAGTGTTACTTTAAAGAGGGTGGGAAATCCTATTATGGTCATTGTAAGGTGGGTTCTTAAAAAGGTGATTAGATTATAAGGATTGGATTTTGTCCCCCCACCCCCAACTTTTATGTGGTGGAGGCTTAGTCCCCACTGTGACAGTGTAAAGAGGGTGGAAAATTCTATTATAGTAATTGAAAGGTTGTGCCTATATGAGGTGATTACTTTGTAGGATCATGATGTAGTGAATGGATTAATAATGGTGGTCAGGGGCATGGTTCTCAGGGCTTTAAAAGGTGAGCACATGAGAGTCTCTCTCTCTGTTTTGCCATTTTCTGCCATGTGATATCTCTTCTTTGCTATAAAGCCACCACTAAAGAAGTCCCTCACCAGATGTGTTCCCTAGACTTTGGACTTCCCAGCCTGAGAAACTGTAAACAATACATTGTGTTTTCTTATAAATTACACAATTCCACGTCATTTTGTTATAAGCAATAAAAACAGACTAATACAGGCACAGACACACAAAAATTACTTTTTACAGAACAACAGCATGTTGATATGGGAACAGAACAGTCAAATGTAAAAAGCCATATTGAGCTGGAAACTTTATGCTCATGCTTGAAGTGGTTCTCCCCATAAATTGAGAAATGTTAAATTCTTACATGTTGCAATGAGT
Source organism: Galeopterus variegatus (assembly GCF_000696425.1). Lineage (NCBI taxonomy): Eukaryota > Metazoa > Chordata > Mammalia > Dermoptera > Cynocephalidae > Galeopterus > Galeopterus variegatus. The sequence goes on along the minus strand of NW_007739521.1, from coordinate 19,587 downwards.
AAAATTTTTATAGAAAATAATTGTTTTGAATCCTTCTTTATAAGATTTGTTAATGAGCCAGGCTTTTCTATCCAGGGGCTCTCATGATGTCTGAGAAAACATCATAATTGGAATAAAATAATCTTAATTTCTGAAAGATAGAATTGTCTTTGCCTGTATAGCAGTTACTCCACAACCACAAATGCTTACTTTTATGAAACAAACTACTATTTAAAGATGCGAAAACAAGCAGAGAATGTTCAGATGATGTTAACAAGAGATACAATTTCCTGAAAAGTTCTATTTACAGGAATTATAAAAAATATAATAAGGCAGGTAAGAAATCAGTAAAGAATTTGAACAGTTTTCTACAGGTAATATCAGACAATTAACAGTGTATCATCTTCCAGGCCATCTGTGCACTTTGCCTGTATTTGGGAAAGGAAGAGTGAATGAAATTATGTTCCATGGAGACATTGCAGGAAAGACTGGTCTGTCTGGAAGAATTGTTTGGAAAAATACATCCAAATAATTGCAAAGAGAAGGCTATAACTAGCAATTTAGGTGTGAAGAGGGAGAAGAGATATTCCCACTGGGAAGTGATCACTCGTATTTTCGCTATAAAGGGCACATCCTGTTTCAAAAGTAGGTTCAGTTTATTTAAAAACAGTATAGATCTTTCACAATTTAAATATTTAAAATATATGGAAACTTCATCAGTGAGAAAGAAGTGACTTCAGCAATACTGAAAAGGTAAATCTAAACTATTAACACTTTTATTATATTTCAATGTGGGAGATAATGAAGATATCTTGGTATGAAAAATTTTTCATTATTTAAAACAGCACTGTAGACTTATGACTTTCTGAATTAAAAAAGCTAAATTAACAAATATGTTCCAAGCATTAGAAATAAGTAAAATTCGAACATATTTGTCTATTAGCAATTATAATAACATTAAAATTATTAATTTTAAGAAATAACTTTTTAAGAAAACTAAAAGGAAAGAATGATGTGTCACATACAAATTAATTAAATATATATTGCCATACTGATAATAAAAGAATAGTTATCATAATGAATAAAAGCATTTTTATGAAAAGGGTCTCCTATTATTAGTGAATCTCCTTGTATTAGAGATAATATAAAACATTATTTCTTCCAAATTATAAATTTATTTGGCCTATTTACTACTGTTTATGTTGTATCTAATCAAATATGACCATAAACATGGTAGAATTGGACACATACCCAAACACATCGCTTTGATTTTTTTACTGGAACACTTTATTTGAACTAAAATAGATCAGTTTACTTAAATATCAATAGGATTAAAAATAGTTAAATGCAGAAAGGTAGTTTTTTGCAATAAAATGTATTATAATTTAGTAAATAAGAATAAGACTTACTGGGACTTTATTTCATTGACTGTTAGAGATTTGGCTTTTACACTGTCACTGAACCTTTAATCGTCTTCTCTGCCTTCAGGAAAAATAACCAATTCTAATACCGAATTGTACTTTCAATTCAATTCAGAATCGTATGTGAAGTGATACATTAGAACTTAGAATTATACTATACTCTATATAGAATGAACCATGGAATGTAATGTCCAAGGTAGAAAAGACACATGAGCAGTCAAATAACAGCTCAGAGGGCTGATCAGTTGATCAGAGTGTTATTCATAGTCCAGAAATTATATCATGGGCTTGATTGATTAGAAGAAATTTCTTGGAAGTTGGTCAATCTGATAGTTTAGTTGATATTTTCAGTTTTCTGTAAGTACTATTGATGTTTTTTGTCCTCGTAATGATAGGTACTGTACTTATGGACTTCATTTACTTTCTTAGGTACTAATGTATATACAAACTTGTAGTTTATGGAGTTTGTTTCTTATCCCAGTATTTCTGTCATGACATTGCTTTGTTTCAGGCCTTTACTTACTAAGTAGAATAAAAAGTCCTTCTTAAGAGTCCTACAAAAGAGAGAATGAAGAGGACATATTTCAGGAGAAAATGTGAAATTAGGACAGGAAGAAAATACTCCAGGCCTGCAAAAAATAGAAAATGTTCAAAAATTAATATATTAATTTAAAAGAATAAACTACCTGTTTAACTGGAGAATTTTCTATTTTCAGGGTTATAAGCAAAGGATCTTAATGCAAAATATAATACAGTCACATTGAATGGCACAGAATCAACTTAATAAATGGTAACTGAGGTCTTACAGAATTGTCACATGTATTTCTCCCAAAGAACCAGTAAGGTACATAATAGGATTGCCTTTATTAAAAATAAGAATTAGAAGTATGAATGTTATTTTTTTTTTTCTATGTCAGACCAAAGGATGTAGAAAGAATAGTGGTATAGAATTGAAATTCATGGGGCCGGCCCGGTGGCGCACTAGATAGTGCGCCGCTTGGGAAGCGCGGCGGCGCTCCCGCCCGAGGGTTCGGATCCCACATACGGACCGGTTCCCGCTCACTGGCTGAGCGAGAGCAGCATCGAGGGTTGCAATCCCATTGCCGGTCCCCAGTCCGGTACGGGGGCAACACTGAGGGTTGCGATCCGTTGCCGGACACGGAAAAAAGACAAAAAAAAAAAAAAAAAGAATTGAAATTCATAATATTTGAAAATCTTGGAAAATTATTAAAACATTTTAATTCTCAATTTCTTCACTTGGCATAAAAATAGTGATAAAATAAGTTATTTTCAAACAAAAATAGTAAAAAAAATATAAATAGAATTAAGGAGTAATTTATCCATGGGCATTAATATAATTCAGTGACACTAATATGTTAACTATGGTAAACTTGGTTGAATTAAAAAGATGAGATTTATGTGTTTTAGAAGGTCACTTTGGGTTTTTTTTGTGCAAAATGAATCGTAGGTGGGCAAGGCAATTAGAATCATCCTAGAAATTAGAGGGTACATTTAACTAAGGAGTTAGGAATGGAGATGAGAAGCAAAATATTTTGAAGTTTTGAGAGCAGTAGGTGTTGTACTTCAACTAATTTGGGCTTATGCCATCATTGGAGAACTTGAAATTTTGGCAAATGCTAGAAATCAACACATCTCTCAACCTGATCTCCTGCCTCTTCCCCAAAGCACTATTGCCGGTACACCAGAAGTCAGCACAGGTTGATAGAATTCACATAGGTGTGAGAGGAAGCCATAAATCACTCTGAACATTTTGCTGGGAATGGATGGATTATAGTAGAATGACTAGGTGAGACTCCTTTGGAAGAAACATCACAATGAAACACCCAAATGAACCAGAAAGACAACTAAATTAAGCATATTTAGATACAGTATGAGGAAGATTGGTTAGTGAGAAGTTATTGAAATTTGTGTAAAGTTTTTCTAATCTCTTAATTAAGAGTAAGGTGTTACACTCTCTTTGTCACCTCTCTCCCCCTGGGTGACAGAGATGCAAAAGGATTACTCAAAGCCCATTTCTTCTGAGCAGTGGGAAGCCCCAAAGGGGTTAATTTTCCAGGAACCCTCAAGAGAGAGGCATTCCTCCTTGGAAAAATAACCCTGACCTGGGATTCTTTCTCAGTATTTATTCTCCAGGCCAGAAAATTATAGAAAAGGAACATAGGTGGAGTTATGGCTAAGTATAGTTTAACAATAGAAGCTGGTAATATCAGTGAAATAACAAATTGACATTCCATAATGCAATTTGTAAAAGGTCAAGTCAATCCACCAACAAAAGCTTGTTTTTAGCAAATACTTTCTTTTCCTACAGCAATTTCCTCAGTATGTTTACATAACAATCAAGTAATTTTAGTTTAACCTGCACCAAGTATATCTGTCCTTGAGACAGCCATTTTACTGTCTTACAATTCTTTATCTATAACAGAGACTTTATCCTGGGGAAAGTTTCCTGTCTTTTGCAAGCTTAACATTTCTATACGTAATTTTAAAAGGTTAAGTTATACCTGAAATTACAGGGCTTTGGAAGCTAGGCCCTGTGAAATACATTTGCTTCATAAACGTTAGTATACTCCACAGTAAGGTAGTATAATCAGTTCAGAAGGATGACAAGCTGTGTAGAATGCATAAGGATAGATCTTTGAGGAGAAGAGGTACTATTAACCTAATTGTACTTAAAAAGTGGTAGAATGGGGCCGGCCCCATGGCACACTGGAGAGTGCGCCACCTGGGAGCGCGGCGGCACTCCCGCTGAGGGTTCAGATCCCATGTGGAGACCGGTTCCTGCTCACTGGTTGAGCGTGGTGTGGGTGCAACACCAAGGGTTGCGATCCCATTGCCGGTCCCTGGTGCAGGAGCAACACCGAGGTTGCGATCCTGTTACTGGTCAGTAAAAAAGATAAAAAGGAAAAAAAAAAAAAAAAAGTGGTAGAATGAAGAGAGCAAACATACAAAGTTTGATAGTAACTTTAAGCAGAATCAATCACTTATTTCCTATTAGTGTTCACTATTTAAAATGGGACCAAAGGAGATGTGCATTTTTCTTGAGTGCCTTTCTCTCAGACGTTCTAGCCCATGGTCAGAAAAAGGAAAATTTTGTTGTAACTAAAGCCCTGTTTTTACAATGGAGGGAATATAGGGAAAGAGGGTTAAAGGTAGTTGAAAGAGCTATTAGAACGTTGAAGCTTCGATTCTAAACCTAGAAAAGAGACAAATATTAATGTAATTGGGTAATAGAAAATAAAAATAATTGTTGAATTAAATGGATTATGCATCTTGAGGTTTTAAAATAATAATTATTAAACACAATTATTACAATATAGGAGACAGTGATAGGAAAATTTGTGAAAAATGATGCATACATTCAATGGTTTACACATTCAGTTAAATTAATGAAGCAATGACATAAAAATGGAAAATAAAAATGTTGAACCTTCTTATTCCTTCGGTGACAAATGTGTGAAAAAAATTATTTCTATTTAAGTATAATGATGTGAGGGATTAAAATTCTATGTATAAATGAAAAAAAAAGACAAGCAAAAGACTTCAAGGAGATATTTGAGACTTAAAGGAAGAACAATATTTGAAAAGACAAGGAAGCAAGTCTCTCTAGAAAGAGGTGGTTTTACCTTCGGGTGAAGAAAGGGGACAGAAGGGGAAAACAAATAATGATTCTATATTTATCTGGAAGAAAAAGCTCATTTGCACTATTCCTATGGTATTCTAAGTTGAATAAAATGTATAGCTATATGGATCTTATTGGTAGGATTAGAATGCAAATCTAACATTTTAAATCAATTGTTTATTGGTTGATTTTTTTCATTGCAGATAAGTTCATTGTTCCTAGTTTACATCAAATCTCTCAGAATCACAGAATGTAAGTCTCAGAAAGAAACTGAGAAATTACAAAGACCAAAACACATGTCCCAATTTAATTATTAAAGCCAAAAATTCAGCCAAGAAATGTAAATCCACAGAGAGAAAACAAGTTGAAAATTACAGAAACAAATCTCGCTACAGTGATGGAATTTGTTCTCTTGGGCTTTTCTGATATTCCCAAATTTCGCAGGTTTCTTTTTGGGGTATTCTTAGTCATGTACATGATCATCCTATTTGGAAATGGCATCATAATTCTAATAACAAGAATAGAGCCTACTCTTCAACCCCCCATGTATTTTTTTATCAGCAATTTTTCTTTCCTAGAAATCTGTTATGTTTCTGTCACTCTTCCTAGAATGCTCATGGATCTTTGGACCCAGGAAGGAAATATTTCTTTAGTTGCCTGTGCAACACAAAGGTGCTTTGCTGTTATTCTGGGAGTCACAGAGTCCCTCCTCTTGGCGGTGATGACCTATGATCACTACGTGGCCATTTGTAACCCTCTGCACTATTCTCTAGTGATGAACCACAAAGCCTGTATCCAGCTGGTGGTTGGTTCATGGATCAGTGGAATTCCAGCGCAGATAGGCCAAACATGTCAGATTTTCTCTCTGCCCTTTTGTGACTCTAACCAAATCAACCACTTCTTCTGTGACATTCCCCCAATGTTCAAGCTGGCCTGTGGAGACATCTTTATGAATGAGATGGTGGTGTACATATTTGCTGTATTGCTTATCACTGTTCCCTTTATGTTGATACTGGGGTCCTATACTAGAATTATCTCAACCATCCTGAAATTGCCATCAAACAGTGGACGGAGCAAAGCCTTTTCCACTTGTTCTTCCCACCTCATAGTTGTAGTTTTATTTTATGGATCAGCCACTATTACCTATTTAAAACCCAAATCTGTTCAGTATGAGGGAACAGACAAACTGCTATCTATTTTTTTACACCATTTTGATCCCAATGTTTAATCCCATGATATACAGTCTGCGGAACAAAGATATCACACAGGCTCTGAAAAAATTACTTCCCAAATCGTTAGCATTTTGAGACACTTAAAATATCATAAATTATTACTTTACATATTTAATTTTTATAAAGATTTAATTGATTTAATTTTATTTTAATGGACTCATATCCTCAAAGTTATGAAATTTTTAAAAATTTTATTTAGAAATGCACTACATATAAAGATATGATATAATTTATAGTGGGCCCTATAACTGAAGTTAGACCATTTTCCATTCTTTTGTTGAAGTTCTTCTAGGGAATATTTTAACTTTTTTTATTAAAGAAACAAAACATTCTTAAAGCCTACAAGGTCATTACTAAATAATTAATCAATAGAAATAAAAGCCTAAATACATAAGAATATAATGTATACAAAAAAGACAGATGCAAATAATAATTATGCAATATAATGTGTATTGTAACATTAGTTGTCTACCAAAAAAAAAAAGCAAAAGTGAATGCTTACATTGAGAACTGTTTTAATAAATATGCATTAATGCAATAATAATTATGTAGTCATTAACAAGAACATGTTACACCTACATGGTAATAACCCCAATTTTTGTGTCTTATATCCATGTGTTTTTGTTGTCCTCTCCCACACTGACTCTTGGTTTAGCCGTGTGATTAGCTGGATAGCTATTTTTAAAGTTTTTAACGTGTTAACATATTATTAAAAAACCTCTAATAGTTTTTTAAACTCCATATTATTTTTAGAATTTTAAAATTTGCTAATCTCTTTCTTTGTCAGATTTTATTTTTACTTGTTTTTAAGGAATGCCCATGGGTAGCAGATTTTTATATTTCCTGCATATTTGAAAATTTATTTCATGAAATTAAAGTCTGGTTTAAAATAAAAGTTCATGCTACACAGGAGATCAAGATTTAAAAAGTCCATCAGTCATAATACAAAGAAGAAAATTATACACACTGTCAGATGTTGAAAGTGTGGATAAAAATGAATGACCTAACTTTTATCAATCTACAGTAGCCAACATGCAGCATATTTGTCCTTTTTACAGAAAATTTTCACCAAGATAAATCAAAAACTGGAGCGTAAAACAAATCTCTGTACTTCAGTAAGAGAAATACCACATGCTCTCACTCATAACTGGGTACTGAATTCATAAATAAAAAAATGAACGGTAAAGAGAGACAGAGAACAAGAAGGAAAGAAACGGGCTGGCCCGGTGGCGCACTCAGTAGAGTGCGGCGCTTGAGAGCGCGGCGGCCCTCCCGCCGAGGGTTCAGATCCCATATAGAGACCGGTCTGCTCACTGGTTGAGCGCGGTACGGGCACAACACTGAGGGTTGTGATCCCGTTACCGGTCACGAAAACAAAAGACAAAAGGAAAAAAAAAAAAAAAGGAAAGAAACAACAATCACAGTAACATTGAACTTTTAGAAAACTAGGGGTGGAAAAGGGGAGGGGAGGAGGAAGGGAGGGGGCTAGTGAGGAATTGGTCAACAGACACAAAGAATGATTGCGTATTGTAATGACATATAAGCTAACTATACTGATTTAACCACCAGGCATTGTACACAATTATTGAAAATCAATGTTGTACCCCACATGTATGTACAATAAATTATCAAAAACAAAATTTTTACATTAAAAAATGAAAAATATTAATACAGAATCTTTTCTCTGGCAGCAATGAAATTAAATTTCAATTTGATTTTTGTTGTTTGGAACGGTGCATGAGGAAATTTCTGCATGAGAGGGACATATTCACTATTTTATGGTGATGATAGCTTCACTGGCTTATACATATGGAAAACATCAAATTATGAGCTTTAAATATGTACTCATTAATATGTTTCCAATATACATTAATGATACTAATCAAAAAATATCAAAATTTTACAAAATCTGTTAGAAAAAAAAATATCTAAGAGAATTTACTACTAGCAGGCCTGGTCTATTAGATATAGGGGGGAAAAATTACCCATTTATTTATTTCTATATTCATTCATTTATTTTTATTACCTCCCACATATCAGTGAGAATATGCAGTATTTCTCTTTCTGTGCCAGGCTTATTTCACTTAATATAATTTTTTCTAAGTCCATCCATGTTGCTGCAAATGGTAGAATTTCATTCTTTTTTACAGCACAGTAGTATTCCATTGTGTAGATGCAACACATTTTCCTTATTCAGTCATCTGAAGATGGGCATTTAGACTGAGTCCAACTCTTGGCTATTGTAAATAGTGCTGTAATGAACATGGGAGTACAGGTGTCCCTTCGACATGATTTCCTTTCCTTTGGGTATGTACCCAGCAGTGGGATCACTGGGTCATATGGTAGATCTATCTATAATTGTCTGAGGAATCTCCATACCATTTTCCATTTGAGCTGTACCATTTTGCAGTCCCATCAACAGTGTAGGAGGGTTGGTTCCCTTTTCTCTGCATCCTCATCAGCATTTATTATTCTCTGTCTTTTGGATATTAGCCAGCCTAACTGGATTGAGATGATATCTCAAAGTGGGTGTAATTTCCTGAATGCTGAGTGATGTTCAGCATTTTTCCATGCGTTTGTTGGCCATTTGTATATCTTCCTTTGAGGAATGCCTATTCAGCTCCTTTGCCATTTTTTAAATGGGTTACTTGTTTGTTTGTTTGTTTTTTTGCTGTTAAGCTGTTTAAGTTCTTTGTATTTTATCATTATATTCCTTGTATATTGTCATTACCCGGTTGGACAATGGCACTATTTTCCTAATAATGAAACTGGACCCTATTCTCCAGACCCCCATATATTTTCCCTGGCAATTTTTCTTTCTTGGAAATCTGTTATGTATCAGTTACTCTCCTGACAATATTTACGAATTTTGTGACTCTGAGAAGAACAATATCTTTAGTCTCCTGTGTCACAGTAATGTGTGTTTCCTTCTGGCCTTGATGGTATATGGCTGCTATGGGGGCATTTGTAACCCTCTCTACTATCTTCTAGTGATGATTCATACATCTTCTCCCAGCTGGTGGATGGCTCCTGGATCAGTGGAGTTCCAAACCAGATAGGACAGATGTGCCAGATCTCTGTGACATGCTCCCAATAAGTAAGCTGGTCTGTCAGGACACCTTTGTGAATGAAATGACGTTCTACATAGTTGCTGTGTTTTTTGTCTCTGTTCCATTTCTGTTAATAATTACCTCCTATGGCAAAATTATCTCCACTGTTTTTCAGTTTTGATCAGTGACAATTCAGACCAAAGCCTTCTCCATCTGTTCATCTTATGTTATGCTTGTGGCTTTGTTTTTGTATCATGCATTATTACCTATTTAACCCCGAAGACCAGTCATTCATCAGGAACTGACAAGCTGCTTTCTCTTTTCTGCATGATTGTGACTCCAATGTTTAATCCCATGATATAGTCTAAGGAAAAAGGATGTCAACGTGCCACTGAGAATATGATTACATAAATAATTTACTTAATTAAAATATGAATTATACTTTCAGACTTAGCACCTTCTTTATTGGTAGTAAAATTTCAACAGATATTTGTCCTTACCTCTATTTTTTATCTACCTATACAGTAGTAGTTATTTCCAAATTTGAAATTACTGGTACTTTTGAGAGACTCCTCTGTATTAATTGATGCAGGTTGTTTATGTGTCAGCAAATAGAAAATCATTCATTCAGTAATTCTATCATTTTATTGTGCAGTGAATTTTGTCAGTAAGAATTTTTGACAAGGATTGATGTGATATTGTCAATTGAGATATAGATTCTAATGTATCACTTATTTGAAACCGTATAATTCATTTCCATGTAGTTGTAACTGCCATTTTTATAATTTTACAATTTTGTACTTTGGCCTTGAGTTTTAATTAAACATTATATATTCATTTTGGCCTAGTGATGAATCTCCAGAGAAACCATTTCTAGAATAAAAGCACTTTTCAGTGTGGATGGAATATTACAAATGATGAAAAATAAATGATGCTGGTGCAATACCACCAAGTATCAGGCATCATTTATGTATGTCAGAGTAAATGATTTAAATAAATAATCATTTATTTTATTATCATAAATTTTTAAATAGGCATCAGGTATAATAATAACAGATGCCATACATAAACCTGTATACCACATACATGCACGCACACACACACACACACACACACACACACACACACACACCCATACATAAACCTGTATACCACATACACGCACACACACACACACACACACACACACACACACAGAGAAATTGCTCAGTGAAAATGCTATCATCATTGTTACTGTGGATATCTAAGATTAAATTGCTCTATTATTTTTGCTTTGCCTACTAAAATTTTGCTATTTATCACTATGAATCTCTGTTATCCAGGTGATCAAAGAAAACAAACAATGAATCTATACTCATTGCAGAGAAGGAAAATAGTACGTTAGTTGATTGTGCTTTTTCTCTGTTCATAGTGATACAAATAACCGTATTTATTTTTAGAATTTCATGTTTATCTAAAGCATTCTTCATATATTCAAACAGCAGATTTTTATAGAATCATGATCTGCCATCAGGATTTATGGTGGAAAACAGTGCAGAGAAGCTTGTATTTTCTCTTATAACTTTTGCCCAGAAGTGAGGAAATTTAGTTCTATTCGTACTTATATGGGAATATATAGCCCCAAGTGGGTAGAAAATTGCACTGCAATTTTCGACCTGGTGGAAGACAGCAAGAATGTGCACTAACAACCCTGATGACAAATTTAAGAAGAAATATATTCTTAAGCCAAAAGCAAAACAAAAATGAGTGTCATCAAGATTTTTAGAAAAACAGATATCAGAAACTATAAAAATCTAATGAAAGTAATTGGAATCAGGGGAAGAATGGAAAAAAAAAAAAAGAGAGAGAAATAATAAGAGAAATAATACCAGAACAGTTTTTTTGCAGAAAATACTGAACACAGACCAGTGAACTGAGCAGAATGTAGGGGATATTGCTGAGGCACAGAATCATAATAGATAATTATGATTATCTTAATCCATTAATCTTGATGTGGTTTTTAAATACAGCAATAGGTAACTGACACTGAGATTACTATATGGAAATGATGTGCTGCCAAAACAAAAACCTAGGGAAAAAAAAAAAAAAAAAAACCTAGTAGCCCTGTGACTGAGTAGCTGAAATAGTCTAGAAAATTTGCAAATATATAGTTAGCAAAAGCTGAAAAAATCGAAAACAAGCTGTCAGTTGATGGTGAAAATGTGTGAAAGTGTGCCTAGCTGCAGGAGAAGCCACATGAATAGCAACCTTTTTTTTATTATATAAGAGGCTAAAAAAACAAATCAACCAAAAGACTGACAAAATCGATGCCTGCAGACCCTTGGAAGAAATTAAATGAACCTAATAAAGTTATGGATCTGGCAAAGGAAATTTCAAGTATAATTTTACAAGTGTCAAAATAATTATTTTAGATGTCTTTGATAAGCAATTGAAAAGAGAGAGACGATATATATAGATCTGATCGGCAAGCCAGAAAAATTTAAAGAAAATATAGAAGAGCCAAGAGGTGCCAGATTATAAATAAAATTGTTTCATGTCTCCAGCCTTTGAATATAACCATTAAATCAAGTGTGTGCTTTTATGACCTTGTGTTAAGACCTCTGAAATCCTTAAAGCAGGGTTGGCTCATACCAGTAAAAAAGGGTATCTAACAATCATTAAATGTCTATATTAAATCCTACAGCAGCCTGATTATGAAAAGTAGAGTGAATTTACTCTTGAAATGATATATTAAAATTAACCCAAATAAGAATCAGAGGAACACAGAAAGTTTCCAAGAATATTTTGCCAATGGAATCACTGGTATGAACTAAAAGGGACTGAGAAAATTCAACATGGAAAGAGATCCTTGGGTGCATATATTCTATGGATAGGAAGGAGGTTGAGAATGATCTCTGGATGAAGTGGAACCTAAAAGGCTACACCTAAATAACCTAATCCACAAGTGGCCCTGCTACAGGTCATGAGATCATGGACCTCAGGCCTATTGCTCTGATTCAATGGGTATTAGGAAATGCGTATATTTTGCACATCAGTAATACTGAATACCATAAAGCAGACTGCAGTGGATAATAATGCCTGCTAATAAATCTTTCCTCTTTTTATCCACTGCTTTGTGTAGTCCCCACAGTGTTCAGATTTGGGGCACAGCTGTGTGAATTCTCTCCACCAGTGGGACATTAGCTACTGTGTTATAAACAAAGACTTGCAAATCCCTTGTACTTTGTAACTGCCACTCTCTTTTCACTGGTAAAACTTCTAGCACTATCTGAAAAGGACTATATAATGCATTCAGAGGATTTAAGAACACATAGAGAGTGTCCTCAGCCACCCATGTTGAGGTCTAAACACTCGTATAAGGCTACAAAGCATCACATTGAAAATAGAAGTGCCATCCCAGCTTGACTCAGCCCAAATTGCTGACTCCCAGAATTGTGAATCATTAAATGGTTGTTATTTTAACACCATGGTTTAGCAGAGATTTTTCTGTAAAGAACTAGAGAGTGAAGAATTTTGGGTTTGTAGTCCACATATGTCCTCAGTTGCAATGCTTCCCCTGAACCATTAAAATTGGTAGAATTCACTACTGTCTCAAGGGACATTAAAACAAATGGGTCGGTCTGCATTTTACCATGTTCCTAATTTTTCAATGAGTCATTTAACCAAAAACTTTTGAATCAATATATACTGCTGATACATATAAAAATAGTTCTAGAGACAATATGTTAACAAATGAGTAAAGGATAACCAAAATATGATTATAAAATACATTTTTAAGTACGTATAAGATTGGACCCATTATTTATAATCATAAAAAGGATAACTCAAATATGATAAAATACATTTCAAAACATATAAAAAATTGGACCAAGTAATTATAATTGTGTGTATGTGAATGTGTTTATAAAGTTGAATATGATTACATAAGTGTAAAGAGAGATATGGGAGTATATTTTAGGCTGTTTATATTGGTAATGCTCAATTCCTGTGGAAAAATATTTGTTACATCAAAGAGGTGGGGTTTCAAGGCATTTTGATTTTCTGTATTGTTTGAATTTGTTTACATAGCAACTCAGAGAATCAAATGACTTAATGGTGAAGTCAAATTTAAATAAAACTTGAAAGGAAATACTAAATTACTGTGAGATGCTGTGTGTGTAGTTTTCTCCTTTGTATTATTACTGATGGCCTTTTAAAAGTTTTGATCACCTCTACTCAACAGAGAGACTTTTATTTCTACTATAAGAGAATCTCACTTTGTAAAGAAAATTTTTGTACATCAAGAATAGAAAATATACCACTTATGGGACTTCCTTATGAAAATAAAATAAACATTCCAATATATAAAGCGATTGTTACTTTGCTTCCCATGGATGACACCCCTTTTCCCCTTGGTGATGGAGCTGCTAAAGATTACTAAAAGCCCATCTCTTCTGAGCAGTGAGAAACCCTGAAAAGGGGTTGATCTCCCAGAACCCTCAAGATAGAGGTATTCCTTCCATTTGGGAAATTAACCACAAATTGAGGTTCTCTTCCTGCATTTATTCTCCAGACCAGGAAAATCCAGGAAGAGAAGATAGGTGGGATTTTTGCTAAGTACCATCTAACAAGGTTAACAACAGAAGCTGGTAATATTCAGTAAGGAGACATTCTATAATGGAATTTTCAAGAAGTGAAGTTGATCCACCAACAAAAGCTTGATCTTAGCAAACATTCTCTTCTTACAGCAATTTCCCAGTATCTTTGCATATCAATCAGTAACCTGTCTGTCTTGGAGCCAGCAACCTTGCTGTGTTACAATTTTTTTTATCTTACAACAGAGACTATATAGCCTGGGGATAACTTCCTATCCTTTGCAAGGTTAATATTTGAATGGTTGCGGAGAAAAAGGAACTCTCATACATTGTTGGTTGGAATGCAAACTGGTGCAACCCCTATGGAAAATGGTTTGGAGGTTCCTCAAACAGTTGCAGATAGATCTACCATATGACCCAGCTATCCCACTGCTGGGAATATATCCAAAGGAATGGAAATCATCAAGTCGAAGGTATACCTGTTCCCCAATGTTCATTGCAGCACTCTTTTAAAAGTGTAGGCAGGGAGTTAAGCATAATGAATTTGGTTCTAGGACAAAATAAAGAAAGTGAAAGGCAGAGAGAGAAAAAATTACGGATCAAATACATTTTGTTTCAAATTAAAATGTGATATGGAAGTGTGGACAAAAACAGCAGTTATATCATGACAGATAAATGTCACATAGTTCAAGGAAATCACTGTTACATTTTAAATCACTGTTACATTTGTTCACATAGTTCAAGAAAAACACAATCTGTTAGTGTGCTGGAAGTCACAGCAGGTACTGTGGGTTGTTTTCCCCTCTGATATAGTATGGATTTAAAATATTTACATTTATCATAGAATGAAGATAGACCTTGAAATAGCGTCTGTGTTGACAAAAATAATCACTTAATTCTCCATTCAGGATAGTGTTAAAGAAAAAAAAAAACTTAATAAATAAAAAATGCACATGTAATGGTAAGAAAAGTCTGATGTTGCTATATTACAAGATCAAGGTACAAGAATCAAAGGGAAACATTAAGAAAAGTATAGATAAGAAAGGTACTCAAAGGCACAATTTTGAGTCTGCACATTCACCAGTAGGTTAGAGTGGACATTTAAGGAGTGTTGATTTCTCAAGGGTATTCTCACTTCTGCCAAAATCTGGAAGGATTGGTGGGGTGGGTGTCCAGGCGACCTGAATTCCATAAGTTGACTGTCAGGAAAAACACCTTTGACCATTGTCTGGAAAAAAATAAATAAATAAACAAGTGGTTAGTGGAAACATAAAGTTATACATTCAGGTTACTNAAAAAAAATCTTAATAAATAAAACATGCACATGTAATGGTAAGAAAAGTCTGATGTTGCTATATTACAAGCTCAAGGTACAAGAATAAAGGGAAACATTAAGAAAAGTTATAGATAAGAAAGGTACTCAAAGGCACGATTTTGAGTCTGCACATTCACCAGTAGGTTAGAGTGGACATTTAAGGAGTGTTGATTTCTCAAGGGTATTCTCACTTCTGCCAAAATCTGGAAGAATTGGTGGGGTGGGTGTCCAGGCAACCTGAATTCCATAGGTTGACTGTCAGGAAAAACACCTTTGACCATTGTCTGGAAAAAAAA
>NW_007739521.1:0-2795 GCF_000696425.1 Galeopterus variegatus | reverse complement strand
TTGAATTTGAGAGAGAAAGCCAGTGTCAAAATATTTATTGGTTGTATACAGTGATTCTATTTATAACTGCCATTAAATATGAAGATATTACATCCAATTAACATGATAATGATATATATAATGAAAAATGAAAAATGATAACTCACAAAAAGGGGGTCTTTTGGTTTGTTTTACTTTTCTATAATAACTAGAATCCATTTCCTTTGTTCATATCTGAATAGGGATTTAGTTGCTCTTTATATGGCATTGTAAGTTTTGTCAGGATTTTGTTCTTTTTTCCATTTTGAGAACAATACATTCACATAATTAATTTACCTTAAGTTTAATTCAAAAATATTATGTATCCAATCTCTAAAGGAGTCATCAACCTTGATGGTTAAAGTATTCGACATATATAAAACACTTTTGCTTACTTTACTTTGATGATGATGTAATATAGGCATTATTACATAAAATATATGAGAGATAACCGAGAACCATTAAAGGAGACCACATCTTGTCTCTTGTGTTAGACAATATCTTGTCTGAATATTCACTAATGAGATATGCTTTCTCACGCATTCTCTATCCAAATTAGAGATTCCCTTCCCTTAATTTTTGGGCAACTGTTTAATAATTATAATAATTTATAGTATTCAGTTTTGCTTTCCATATGCTTATCTCTGATATATTATTAAATGATAATAACCAATGGCACATAGTGAGACCCTTAAGGTTTGATGACCCTTTAGGTTGAGTTCCTAAAATCGTATCATCAATGCATATTGTTCCATACCGTCATTATAAATTAATCAACTAAGATGCCAAAGGACATTTATTAACCATTTGTGGCATGATTGGATTTTTAGAATTTTGAAATGTAATGCTTGATAGCAATAATTTAATTTTGATAGATAACTGAAACAGGAATACAAAGTCAAACAGAAGTTCATGAACAAACAATAAGAGCTATATGATGTGGAAGGGAAAGCACACAGCATACTTGCAAAAGTCTTCATGGAACAGTTGAGGCATTGTTAAAAAATATAATTCAAAATTTGATGGTGGGCATACCACTGGGAAAGGTGAGAACTATAAGTGTTTGTGCTTCAAGATTCTGTTTGTTAATATGTGGAATAAAATGCTCATGTTGCTTTCTCTACAAACAATCACAAAAGGAAAATGCATAACTCTAGAATCATTTAGTTCTATCCAAATGCAAATCTAGTATTATATATTACTTATTTTAATATGTTTAGAATGTGTAATAATATTTAATTATTATAACATATATTCACCATTAGACTTTAGTTTTGCTCTTTGATTTTAGGATTTAAGATGGTGGATTATGAACAGAATTAAGAAATTTTATACACTAATTACTCAAACACTTCTAGTTAATAGAAAAATTGCCAGAAGGAAAAACTAAACAAAAACAAAAACTAATTTTGCTATTTTCAAAAACCTAAAACAAACCACTGGAAATAAATCTCACTTCAATAAAGGAAATTTTTTGTTGGGAATTTTCTAGTACTCTCAATCGCCAAATATTTCTTTTTGTGATATTTTTCTTGTCTATATGATAATCCATATGGGGAATATCATTACTCTCATAACTTGGGGTGACCAGGTTTTTCAGACTCCTATGTATTTTTTCTACAGTAATTTTTTTCTTCTTGGAAATCTGTTTTGGGTCTCTCACCCACAGAATGTTCATAAACTGTTGAACTCAGAAAACAAATGTTTCTTTGATTGCCTGTACAACACTGATGTGCTTTATCCTTATGCTTGAAAACACAGGGTGCTTTCTCTGGACAGTGATGACTTGCAACATCTATGTGGTCATTTATTCATAACCCTCTGCACTACTCCAGTTTTGAACCGCTCTTCTCCAGTTGTGTATCCAGCTGGTGGCTGGCTCCTGGATCAGTGGAGTTCCAGTTGTGCTCGGGCAGTTGTGCCAGATTTTCTTCATGCCTTCTCTGGATCTAACCAAATCAATCTTTTCTTCTGTGACATCTCTTCAATATTCAAGCTGACCTATGGAGATAATGCCTGTGAGTGAAATGTTGGAATTTATAGGTGTCGTGCGGTTTGGTATGATCCCTTTTATGATGATACTTAGCTCCTACAGGAAAATCATCTCCATCATCCTGAAGTTGTCATAAGCAACAGGACAAGACAAAGCCTTCTCCATCTACTCTTCTCAAGTCATAGTAATGACTTTATTCTGTGGATTCAAAATTATTACATATTTATGGCCCAAATCCAAACATTCTGCCAGNTTTTTGTATTTATATTCTTTGTTTATTTTAGAACACTGCAAAACTCAGAGAATCAAGACTCAACAGATACTAAACATGAAAAGAAGTTTCTCAACTCAAAATTTTATTCAAATCAAAGTCTTCTAATTTGAATTTTTCATCTTCTTTGTCTTGGACAAAACTGATAACAAGATTGATACTAATCAGTTTGAAGTTCACAGAACCCTACATAAGTACAGCATGCTTAGTGATAGTAATCCATCAGGTAAATAACTGAAACATTTGGAGTAAATCTTTCCTAAGCAAAGTATTGATTTATATTTATATATGTTTCTATGGCTCAGTATAAAAAAGTTGTGTGGTATATTAAGGGAGATAAAATTTCCGATTTTATTTTCTTGAACATATTATTTTCTAGAAGTGATTTTTTTTATTACGAAAGATACATTTAAAATAATAATAATAATAATAAAAGTAACAACAACAACAATAATAATAATAATAATGAAAACATGGAAGTTTTCATTTTCTAGTCATCTTTTGATATGTTTT
>NW_007739520.1:34966-35816 GCF_000696425.1 Galeopterus variegatus | reverse complement strand
TATCTTTATTCAATTGAATTAACTCCAGTTATTTTAACAGGAGTTTTTAAGATGTATCTTACAAAGAAAAACTTTATCATAACTGAATTCTTCCAGGCTTTAAGAAACATATTGCCCAATTACTAGAGTAGTATTTCCATTGGAATAATAGGTGTAATCAGAGAATTTGGCAGTTGCTTGATGTTTATTGAATAGAATTTGATCTGTCTTAGAAGATGTCAGAACCTTGTTCAAAGCAACAGAAGATAGTTGAATTTGCTTAGCATGTTGAGAAATGTAGTACTAAGTGAGGCTGGCAAGGTAGATTTGGGACCCTATGTGGAGGCCTTTAGGATGCTCTGCCAAGGCCTTTGAGGTTTATTTTATAGCCTGGGATGGTAGAGGGTGGAGATTCAACCTCATGAACATTCTTGTTCATAGTGCTTAAATATTTATTAATGTGATTTGTAAGGGATGGATACTGATCCTTTTACCCATTCTTTGCTAGGTCCTCCTGTGGCCTGCAGTATTATTTGTAAAAGTTTCCCAAAAATTAAGAGTATGAGTTGAGAGTATTTCCTTAGAATCTAAGTCATCATCATGCATATTCAGTAAATGGTCATAGTACCATGCTTCATCAAACAAAGCTGGAGGAGTGGAATTCAGGATTTTTTAAGAGTGAATATATATTTTTTTGTTCAGTATTGCACAAATATTTGAGTGTCATCTGTGCCAAGTGGAAGAAGGGTAGAAGGTGGTAGAAGGTGAATAAGACATAAGTCTCTCATCTCAAGGTGCTCATAGGGTAGTGAAGACTGGCCAACAAATAGGCAATTCCAGTACAGTGTGTTACAGTACTGGTAAGCACATA
>NW_007739520.1:32517-33230 GCF_000696425.1 Galeopterus variegatus | reverse complement strand
ACCAAGAAAGTGTTTGATCAACTGAGTATACTCAACGTGGATAAGAGAGACACAGGGGAACCGAGTCAGGCATGTCTCCTATCGCATGCTCTCCTTGGGAATAGACTCATTGAAGGTAATAGCTAGGAAAATTTATGTCTAAAGTTCTGTCCTATTCCAATTCAAATGGATAAGTAATAACCTTATTTTTTATAAGATGATTTACTAATAAGTCAAAGAGAATTTTTATAATTTGGGGAGAAATTAAAAGTAGGTCGTAAACAAAGAATGTAATTTGGCATTTTGGACTAAATTACTTTTGTAAATGACAAAAGAATACAAGTATCACGTCCTTTGTCAAGAATTGTCATTCAGTCTTGGCCTATGATGTTTTTCTTTTTAAGAATCAGTATGTATGGGACAGTTTGTTTCACGCTTTAAAATGAAAGTTCTGAAATTTCACATTATATTAGCCTTTGCCAGTAAGAGAATCAGTCAGATGTATACTTTGGTGTTTCGCCTATGCATGGATGAAGATTGTTTATTCAATGTCCTTTCTGATACTTCAAATCAAGTAGTCTTCTTTTGAACTTGAGGAAACAGAATTTGTTTGCATACTACTAATAATGGAATGCATTTAATTCTGTCAGTTGGGAAACATGGTTTACTAATATTTGAAGAAATCAAAGGTAATTTTCTGTTTTTACAGATAAGCAGCAAAGATGAAGATTTTT
>NW_007739520.1:30072-31550 GCF_000696425.1 Galeopterus variegatus | reverse complement strand
AATCTTTATCACCAACAGTTAAGGTCATTAAGTATTTCTAGGTAAATGATATTCTACTCAACGCTTTGTTATAAAAGCTCTGTACCCTCAGGTGATTTTCTACATAAACCAGTATAGTTAAAATATTTGGCTTTTCTGATTATGTCGTTCTTTCTTTGAGGAGGGGTGAAGGAGAAGTGCTCCCCTCATTTCATCCCCGGTTCTGCTGACCTGCGTAGGATGACATGGTTCATATTCTTGTGCTGTATGAGATGTGGGATGACTGGCTGATGTCAAGGAATGAAGTAATCATCATCATTTTTACTTTACTTTTTATTTTGAAACAATCCCAGACTCGGAGAAAAGTTGCATGAATAGTACTCAGAATGTTTTTCTTTTCTTTTTTTTTTTTAAAAGATGACCGGTAAGGGGATCTTAACCCTTGACTTGGTGTTGTCAGCACCACGCTCAGCCAGTGAGCGAACCGGCCATCCCTATATGGGATCCGAACCCGGGGCCTTGGTGTTATCAGCACCGCACTCTCCCGAGTGAGCCACAGGCCGGCCCAGTTTTTCTACACTAAATATTTGAAAGTAAGTTGCCAATGTGATGCCCCCTGATCCCTGGACACTTCAGTAGATACTTCCTGCCATCAAGAAAGTTCTCCTATGTTCGCATATCTATCCCAGTCCGGCAAGTAATGTTTACTTGCTACTGTTATCTCAGGTCTTATTTTTGTATCACCAGATGTTCCAATAATGTCCTTCATAGAAGAAGGACGGACCCAGTCCCAAACTGCACATTACATTTTAGTATTTGTGTCTCTTTAGTCTTTTTCAATCTGGAACAGTTCCTCAGTATCTTCTTGACCTCAGTGATCTTGACTCTTGAAAATCAGGTTAGTTATTTTGTAGAAGCCCCTCATTTGGGTTTGTCTCATGTTTTCTCATGATTGGATTCAGGTTATTTATTGTGGACAGGAGTCTTACAGAAGTGAGACTGTGTTCTTCTCATTGTTTCCTGTTAAATAGCATACACTTTTGATTTATTCCATGTGTTGGGGCATCCCAACACCCCCACTGGGTTCAGTGATTTCCTGGAGGGACTCGTAGTCCTTGGCATATAGTCGTGCTCACAGCGAAGATTTGTTACAGGGAAAGGATACAATGCACAGTCAGCAAAGGGGAGAGCCAGGCAAGTTTCCAGGTCACTGTCCCAGGGGAGTCAGACAGGACACCTAATTGCCCCAGCATCGAATTGTGATAACACGGGAAGCTCATTACAGACTCAGTGCCCAGTGTTTTTGGGGGGGCTTGTCACATAGGCACTCTCTGCCTAGTACACACCAAAATTCCAGGTTCCCAGAAAGAAAGTAGGTGTTCAGTATAAACCATTTTGTTTGTTCAAACAATTGAAGCACAGCGAGACTCCTTATCATTTAGAGAACGGTAGGAACTAACGCAGATGCTAACTAAGGACCAGCCTTGCAAGCAGGCCTG
>NW_007739520.1:24777-29889 GCF_000696425.1 Galeopterus variegatus | reverse complement strand
CCAGGTTCCCAGAAAGAAAGTAGGTGTTCAGTATAAACCATTTTGTTTGTTCAAACAATTGAGGCACAGCGAGACTCCTTATCATTTAGAGAACGGTAGGAACTAACGCAGATGCTAACTAAGGACCAGCCTTGCAAGCAGGCCTATCTAAGGATAGTCTAAGGTCATGGTAGCTTTTTTCTGAATATCCCATTACTGGTGCTGTTATCATTGATTAAGGTGATGTTTCCCAGAGTTCTCCACTATTAGCTACACTTTCCTCATTATAATTTAAGGGTGTATTGTGTGGAGATATTTTGGGATTGTAACTATCCCATTCTTCATTAAACTTTCAATTTATTCGTATTTTAAATCTCAGTCTGGACTCAAGGACTCCTATGTTATTCACTGGTTACAATCCATTACCATTCTTACTTGTTTTCTTGCTCAAGTTATCCCCCATCTGGCCAGTGGGAGCCGCATCAAGCTGGCTCCCGTGTCTTTCTGATGTGCCCCACGATTGTTGAGTACTTCTTTATTTTCTGGCACAGGATATTCCAGGCTCATTGTGTATTTTCCTTGCCCATACCCTGGAACCAACCAGTTCTCCAAGTTGTTTTGGTTCCTTTTAGGGGCAAATGATGTTTAGAAACCAGGGCCTTGGATAAGTGTGCTCATTCCTACTGGGATGTCACTATTCCCAAGCCCCCTTAGTGAACATGTGAATATATATAAAACATGCATATTTACATCTGTATTGCTCTTATCCATCCATCGCTTTATCTCTAATGAAAACTGAATTCACAGTGATATATTGACAATTGCAGCCAACACATAGGGTTTATTCTAGTGTCTTCTTTTCAATATTTGTAATTCCCTCCTCTGTCAGTAAAAATTGGCTTCTGTTATGCTCACTATATTTCCCTATTTGTACAGTGCATCTGTAGGGAACTGGCCCCACTCTCCCTGCCTGCACACACATGCACACACACTCTCACACACACCTTCACTCAGCTTGGGCTTCCCCCTCCCCTGCCCACACACATGTCTGTCTGATTTGGCCCATCTAATGGTTGAACTGAATTATTCATAAAGGGAAGAGGAAGAGCTTAGATTTTTAAGTGATTATATTTTTGTTTTTCTTTTGGACACAGACACATCTACTAGGAAGGGAGGTGTTGTTGGTAATGGACACAGATAATCAAAACAAATTACCCCTGTTCCATTAGAGCAGATGATGGGAAGCACCTCAGATAAGTTTGATCAGAGGCATAGGGGCTGATGTATTAGATTTGTCCTGGAAATGTCTTAGAAAGTGCTTCCTGCTGTTGGTTAGGGAAGACAGAGTCAGGGACTAAATGTAGCTAAGAGGAATACAACTTGCAAACTTTACCGAGAGGAAGGCCCATCTGTGAGCTAAGCTGTGCTTCACAAGGAATGACGGTTACACAGTCATCATACACAGGTAATTAAGAATTGTCCATAAAGTCGAGCTGTTTATTTTGAAGACATTGATGAGATTTTAATATATTATTTAATATTAGATCTTTTATTAAATTACATGAGCCGTATATATTATTTGTAAAGAAATTAGGAAATACAGTATAGATAAGTATAAATTAAGAATCGCTATAAAAGCATTAACATTTTTGTATATGTCCTAGATTTTTTTAAGTGCATATATGTATGTACACAGACAATTCATAAAATAACATCCAACTTTATATATAGTTTTCTCACAAAAATACTGTATGATTCTACTTATACGAATATGTGGTATCTAAAATACTCCACTCTTAGAATGTAGAGTAGTGGTTGCCAGCGGCTGGGGAAAGGGAAAAGGGAAGTCATTCAGACGGTACAGTTTCAGTTTTGTAAGTTGAGAAAGTTCTAGAGATCTGTTGTGCAATAATGTTTATATAGTTAACACTACTGCACTGTACTGTACACTTAAATGGGTTAAGATTATAAATTTTATGTTATTTTTTTCTAACCACAGTAAAAAAATGCACTTGAAGTTTGGCTGTCACTCATACATATATCCATGCTTGTGTTAATATATAAAAGAATACCTTTTTCAAAAAAGGTTCAATCTGGGAACACTGAAGAATGATTTCTGGAAATTTTTAAAATGTGCCAAAAAACCAAATATTCCGTGATCAAATGAATTTGCTGTGTAATAAAATTTCCTCTTAGATATTCAAGCTTTATATTGTAAACTCTTAGCAGACTCACAAAGTCGAAGAAATTTGACTTTTTTAATGTACCCTTCTCTTGAATGTATTTGCTCATAGACTGCTTTTATATAGCATGTCTGTTGAACTATCTGTGGCATAGTTGAGGAAACAGATCAATTTGGGAAGTGTGAATACAACAATCATACACTTTAACCCATGGGAGGTAAGAGTAGAGTGACATCCCCAGGGAACTGTAACAAGACAGGATTGATGGCTTTGCTGCAGGTGTTGGGGTGGGGTGGGGTTGGGGTTGGGGTTGAGGTCTTGGAGAGCACTGTCTCTATTGTCACTTCTGTCCGTGGGATCTGATGATTGGTTGAGCTCTTCACCCTCATGCCCTTTCTTTCTCTCTCAGTTCCCTTCACTCTCCCTTTATTCCATTTGCACCTGAGCCCTCTTCTAGGACCGGTCCTGCCCTTATTAGGCGTTGAAGAAGACCCATGCAATGCCCAGGTGACTCAGCATCACACTGTCATGGCCACACGTGCATCCCTGAGTATCTGCCCTACATCTGCTGATTGACCGCTGCCTGCTCCTGAGACGGAGTCCTTAGGTTTTGCCCCATTTTCATAACTAGATCCATATTGTCTTCCCCTATAGTCAGGTCCTGGTCATGGTATCACATCAGAATCTTTTCAGTATTAGGGATTTGCCTTGTTGTAGTCAACATCCCAACCACCCCTTGCACACATTCCCCCCTTCCCTCCCCCAGTGAGAGTCCTCCTGAATCTGACTCATATTTCCAGTTGGGTGGTCCTTTGTCTGTGGACACCGTGATGCTGCATGACTCCCTGCTTGCCTGCTGGGCCTCCAGATACCGTTCACTACTGTGTTGCATCCACATGTTTAGACCCTCCATGGACCTCATCCTTTCTTGTGACCTCATGTCCTCTCATTGCTTACATCTTACTTAGTCATCTCAGTGTCTTCCTCACAAAGTCATAGCATTATATTCTCATTGTGGTGTGCTGCAGTTAATCCTTGTGGGTGTTACTGTTTAAAAGAGCTTGGAATCATGTCTGTACAATTATGAAACTTTTCTGTGTGGTCAGGACTTCTTTACTAACAGGATGTTAATAAATTCTTATGTGCTTGCGGCTGGGATATTAAACTCATCTGTGGCAGAGCTTGCAAATCAGTGTCCTGCGGGCCAGATTTCATCTGTAGATCTCTGCTTGGCTCACATGGTTTATTAAAATGGGAAATTTTACTTTATAAATGGTTTCTGGCTGTTTTTGGAAAAAAAAATCAAAAGCGCAGACACCACTGGAATCATGGTGGCTTGAGTTGCCTGCAGCCGAGCAGTTGATGTTCTAGTTAGGGACGCTTGCACACAGTGCCCATACTTCCTCCTGCCTCTCCCCGTCCTTTGAAGTGCTTTCACTTCTAATACTTAGCCCCTGCCTTGGGCTACTGGAGAAGGGAGTTTCTGGGAATTTCTTTCAGCCACCAAAGTCCTTGACCAGTGATTGACAGGTGCTGAAGAGGATATGAGAGCCCAGCGACCTCATCGTGGTGGAGAGAAATCTGTGGTGAAATTCATACTCTGGGCTTTCTCTGTGGGGTTGGGCCCAAGCTACGCTCTTTGGGATTTTGAACCCTTACCTGGATTCCTTCCCTTTCCTGCGTTCCTCTCTCCCCTCCAGGGAGCACGACCTTGGTAAAAACACAGGCATGCATGTGAATTCTTGTCTCAGGGTTGCTTTTGGGGGACAGGACCTAAAAATAGAGAGGATGTTGTGTTTTCATTGTCATCATTTCAAAGCACGTTCCAACTGCCCTGTGCTTTTCTGTTTATCCCGTGAGTTACATAGAAGTATGTTGCTTAGTTCCATGTCTTGGGGGATTTTCTAGAGTTTTTTTTGTTTATTTTTCTATAAGTTCAGTCTTTTAAATTCTGCTTGTTTTGTTTTGGCGGCTGGCCAGCATGGGGATTTGAACCCTTTACTTGGTGTTATCAGTGCTGCACTTTAACCGACTGAGCTAACCAGCCAGCCCAGTCTTGTGAAATTTATGAAGACTTCTTTTATTGTCCAGTGCAGTGGTGCATGTCCTCATTGTTCCTGAAGAATGTGTATTCTGCAGTTTGGGATTGAGTGTTCCATACATGTCAGTTAAATCCGTAGTTAGGTTGTTCATATCTTCCCTTTCCTAACTTATTTTTTGTTAATAAGAGAAGTCTGTTAAAGACTCCCACTCTGATTATCCATATGTCTCTTTATTTCTTTAATTCTGTCACATTCTGAAGCTTTGACACCAGCATACACTTTTAAGATTTTCATGGCCTCTTAGTTAATTGACTCTCATTATTGTGACGTGTCCTCTGTGACGTGTCCTCCGTGTCTCTGGTATTGTCTTGAAGTCTTCTTTGTGTGGTATTAGCATAGCCATAGAGCATACTTAGGTTCATTGTTTACATGGTATATCTTTTTCTATCCTTTCACTTTCTTTTTGTTACAGTTTTAAGTTATAATTAGATATTATCAAAAAAGGCAAACACCTATTAAGTTAGAGTACAAAATGAGTGCAACTTATCATTTGTAAAAGCAAGAAAATTTATAACATAAATAAATCCAAATTTTAAATAGGTATTTGCATGGTGGATAAATGCCATTTAACAATAAATTTAAATAAAAAATTGATTTATAGGTTTATAGAAGATGAAAAATAAATGTTTAATT
Source organism: Galeopterus variegatus (assembly GCF_000696425.1). Taxonomy (NCBI): domain Eukaryota; kingdom Metazoa; phylum Chordata; class Mammalia; order Dermoptera; family Cynocephalidae; genus Galeopterus; species Galeopterus variegatus. The sequence continues at coordinate 24,992 of NW_007739520.1, read as the reverse complement.
CAAACTTTCAGTATAAATAATTAAAAAGAAAAAAAAGTTCTCTATCCTCCTTTTCTTCAACATATTCATCTTTTGTAGAAAACATTATTGTTCTATTTCAACTTTTCTTTAAACAGTGACAGCGATCAAGAGCTCCATAACGTAACTACTCTTCATACAAGTTTGAATGGAAGGAAAACCAAAATCCTATAATTTTGTTGGTGTATTGGTGGAAT
>NW_007739520.1:22991-23851 GCF_000696425.1 Galeopterus variegatus | reverse complement strand
TTTTTTTTTTTTCCTCCACTTGGATTTTTTTCTCCCTCTGCTCTTGTTTAATTTCTTTAGTTTTTGTTTTTGGCAGCTGGCAGGTAAGCTCTTGTTTAATTTCTAAAAGTACATGATTCCTAGCCATAAGGCCATGTCCTTTCTCTGTCCTCTTCTTAATCTTAACTGGGTGCCATCTGTTACATGGACACTCATTTTATAGTGAGAAAATTCTTCTTTTGTATCTACACTCCATTGAAAAATTTCAAAGCATGCTTTGGTCTTTAAAGACTTTGTTTTAGCAACTCTACTTGGGTTTAGTCAAAGATCTTATGGTTAATAGTTGGATTATTTTATGTATAACTTTATATCTTGACTTTTTTACTTATATTTTTCCATACCACTTAGAAACCATCAGTGTCGTTTGAAATTTTTTAATATTATGTTATGTTTGTATTGTAATTTATTTTAACATTTCGTGTTGAAAGTTAGGATTTTCATAATTTAAAATAGCTAGAAGTACACTTTTCTTGTAAGTGCTATATTTGAGATGATATATTTATTTTTCTAGAAATAGGATTACTGAGCCAAAGATCGTAAAGGTTCTTAACTCATATTGCTAGATTGCTTTCCAGGAATGACTAGGTGTTTACCTTTATTTTGGGTAATGATTTTCAAAGGCCAGATTAGTTGAATAGCAAGTATTTTAGGAATAATAAGCTGCTTACCATATTTAAGATCTGTAGAATGCAGATTTAGTATAATTCTATAAAATGATTTTTGTTTTTTTCACTTTATTAAAGGCAGTGGCTTAATAAATTTATTCTTCTTAATTATAAAAAGTATTTTGCTTCACTGAACCCACAGTGCAGTTTAGCTCT
>NW_007739520.1:15289-22976 GCF_000696425.1 Galeopterus variegatus | reverse complement strand
TAATAAGCTGCTTACCATATTTAAGATCTGTAGAATGCAGATTTAGTATAATGCTATAAAATGATTTTTGTTTTTTTCACTTTATTAAAGGCAGTGGCTTAATAAATTTATTCTTCTTAATTATAAAAAGTATTTTGCTTCACTGAACCCACAGTGCAGTTTAGCTCTGCAACATTTGGCAAGTATTTGTTATGTTCCAGGCATGTTGCTAGATAGTGGAGAAATAAAGATGAAGGAAATGCCTTATATCTGCGAAGAGTTCAGAACCTAGAAGAAGAGAAAGACCCATAATCACCTAAATTTGTTACTGTGTAGTAAGCTCCATGTATTTCCAGTGAACCTGTGGAGTGCTGATGGAGGATTGAAGAGAGGAGTTACATGTGCCAGAGGGTGTAACATTTGAGCTGAGTCTTTAAGAGAAGAACAGACTGTTTTAGGTGGAGTGTGAGTGCAAAGGCAATCTCTGGGAGAAACGGCATTTTAGGGCATAATAAAGATTATTTAGAATGTGAAGGACATCCTGTATTTCACAATGAAAAACTTAGCTCCTTAGTTTCTAACTTATTTTATTCCCTTTCTAGGATATATGTAGTCATCATTCTTAGTGTGGAGTTATTTCTTATCTCTGGCAAACACCCTCAGTTAAATGGTCTTCAGTGATTTTCTCATTTCTGTCTCCTACTGTCAGTCTATTCTTGTGTTATATAGATTGATAGAAGAAACTGATTTTGGTCTACACTCAACATGCAAAAGCGTTGGCAGCTTTAAGAAGGCCGTTTTTCCTCTACCACCTCTGGGCACCGCATGCATTTAGTCTTATCATAAGGGATCTGTGTTTGGAAAATACAGATTTCTTAACAAAGGACTGATGGTATTCCATTTATGTTGGAGCCATATTGAATGCTGTGTCAAATTATGTGGTTTGGTGATGATGGATGGAATGGGGCAGTCTTAAGCTGTTCAGAATGTTGCGTGGGCAATATAAAAATAATTGGTAGAAATATGCAAAACTGGGCAGTGCTGAGCTATTAAAATTGACTGTTAACTATCTGTTAATTGAATATCATAAAGTTGGTAATTCTTTTGAGGACATGGTAGATGTTTTTTATGAAATTTTGTCTTTATTTTTAATAGGATGAAAGTTAAAAAACTGCCCATGATTCTAGCTCTACACCTGAAGAGATTTAAATATATGGATCAACTTCATCGATATACGAAACTTTCCTACCGGGTAGTTTTTCCTTTAGAACTTCGTCTGTTTAACACTTCAGGTGATGCAACCAACCCAGACAGAATGTACGACCTTGTTGCTGTTGTGGTTCACTGTGGAAGGTAATTGCCACTCTGAGAACATAGTAGTGAAATTTCTAGGATAGTAGAGCAGTGCACATTCAGGATGTTCCTGAGTGATTCGAATGTAGAGTTTTTACAAATTCTTTATCTTTCTCAAGATAAGTTTATCTCAAAATGGATTTTTCAGATATATATCTTATCATTTCTTCCTTAAAACCTTTATGTGTTAAAATATTATTGCCTGAATTTTTATTGTTATTTAAATACTACTCTTAAGTACTATACCTGAGTTCCTAGAACTTTAAGATCTGTTAGTTTTTCTTTTCCTTTTTTTTATTGTGGGGGGTGCGGGGGGAGGATTTTGGTAAAAATGATGCTGCCTAAATAGATTTTGCAAAATAAATCATTTCTGAGATTAATTGGATATGTTTATCATGTTAATGGTTGGGAAAAGCATTTAAAATGGCTTTGACATAATCTTCAAAGTTCAGTTTTCTGATTTTACCAGTGTGTGAATTTATCCTTCCTATTAGCCAATTTAGTGAGCTTTCTCACTCTCATCCTCCTTTCTAACATGGTATAAATGTTTTCTCTATATGATCATGCATATATCTTAATTTATAAAATAACTTTAACAATTCTCAAACTATAAGAGCATGAAAACTTCCTGGCTCAGAATGAAAACTTATATTTGGAACATACAGTCTTCAGTGACTGTTTAGAATTTCCTTTAATTAATTTTAAAACAGGATGCTGATCCTTTCCCCCTGGTTTTGGGAAACTTGTACTAACAGCCTGTTTAAACCAATTTTAAAAGCCCCAGCCTTCTCATTTTTAGCTGTCCTCCCAGCTTTCTGCTCAGAATGTGTAAGGACAAGGGGGAGTATTATCTTCACTTCTGCTGCCGGGGTCAGCCTTGTCTCCCCATCTTCGATCCTCAGCAGTAATCTTTCTTTTCCATTTTTGGAGCATTCTATTTCTGAAATAAGAGTGATGTCATCTGAAAGGAATAAAACAATATCAGATAATTTAAAGAACCTTGGTGTGGTGATTCAGACCAGAGGTTTTAAGATTCAGAGAAACCTGGGTTTCAGTGCCATTTCTACCATTCATGGGCAGTGTGACTTCATACATAGCTCTCTGGAAAAGCTTCAGTTTCTTTTCCCCAAAATGTAAATAGTATTGACTATCTCATTGCATTGTTAGGATTAAAAGGGAAATGTAAATCTCTTAGCTGCTGCTACTGTTCTAATAATAATGATATAATAATAACATTACATTCTGTTATTGCTATAAGGCCACACTCTAACCAGCTGAGCTAAACAGCCAGCTAGAATTAACTTTTTAATACCCTAACTTTACCCTTTAGCCTCTTCAAATTTAGTGACAGTCTTAGTCTACTTAATTATGCTAGATGTTTTGGAATTGCTCTACTTACAAGATGTTGCGCTCTGAGATTCCAGACTCAGCTCACAACGAGGCCCCTTTCCCCCTCTATCTCCTTTCAAAATTAACCCTACCCTCTCCCCCTTAGCCTGTAGTCTCTTGACCTTTCCCTTTTTAAATGTCTCCTTGGCCTCACTTGCTTCTCCTCCTAACTTTAACCCCCCAGTTAGTTATTTAAAGCACGTTTTCACAAGTACTGTAAGGTTCTCTCGCTGACCATCTGAGTTCCAGCTGTCCGAACTGCTGCAGGAGACTGCATGGACACGGCTGATGGCCTTTCCTCCCCTCTCTGGCTGTCTGCCTTCGGTGCGTGCTTGTTATTTAAAGCACGTTTTCACAAGTACTGTAAGGTTCTCTCGCTGACCATCTGAGTTCCAGATGTCCGAACTGCTGCAGGAGACTGCGTGGACACGGCTGATGGCCTTTCCTCCCCTCTCTGGCTGTCTGCCTTCGGTGCGTGCTTGCTCCTGGTTGGGCTCTTCACAGTAGTTCTTTGGGATCCTGCCCCCTCCCCATCTTCTTCTTCTTCCTCCTGCCTTACACTGATTGCCTCATGCCTTCTTCCTTGATGTGCTTATATTCCAGCTCAGTTCCCATGTGGTGCTGTTCCTCTCTCTGTATTCACAGAAATAATGCTAGATGCAGGATTGCATTCATCACTTAATACGGCTGTTTTCCTTATGAGAACTGGCACTTCTTAAAACAGGAAATAATCTGCTCATTAACAAAAGACTGACAATATTTTAAAGTCTTTTTCCATTTTGTATTATATTTATCAGACTTGTTTGCGGCTGTATTTCATAGGAGAGTGAGGAGGCTTTACACTTGCCTGCTTCCTGCAGCCTGCCAGTGCCGTTGACCTTACTCACCCTCTGTCTCCAGTGCCTGGTAGGGTGTAGGTTTCCAACCAGTGCTTGCTGAGTGATAGCAGGCCCCAGCTCCACTGCGTACGCAGCCTTTCTTGATCTCTCAGCCCTCCCCCTTCACCTCCTCCCCCACTGGATGAGTTCTCTCTAGTAGCTCTGCTTTTATATTATGTTTGCCTTGGATTATGTTTTTGGAGTCGTTAGTTAGTGTACTGGAGGTGTCTTCAGGGCAGAAAGTTGTTGGTGTCTTTCTAATCCCCACGGCAGCCAACACAGTGATTTGCACTCATTACTCAGCTGTACGAGTTTAATGTTCAGAGTGCAAATCCCTTAATAAACAACTTCCTTAGAGTAAATTTGTTGCCTTGACCCTTCATCTCTTGTTTCGTTGTTAGTTTACACAATTTGGCCCAGTACATGGGGTTCTGCCTTCTGAATGGGCAGGGCAGGCCTGGGCAGGAGACTGGCCTATTTTACTGTCTGTCTGGGTGCCTCTCCCATTGGCGGTGGTACAACATGGGGTCCTTTCTTCTGCATAGCCAGGGCAGGGGTCTGGCCAGTGGCTGGCCTATACTTCTTCCTGCTTGGGTGCCTTCCCCATTGGCCCTCCAATTTTGTTTTATTTTATTTATTTCCTCAGAATTTTGGGGGTATTTGGGTTTGAGAATAATCCTTTTTTGTCTCAATGCTCTGACTTCCAGACCCTCTGAGGTGGAGGTCCCACCTTTCAGATCCACAAAGGTGTTAGTGTCACCCACACTATGTAGCAGGGTGCTGACAACACCGTGAGTCTCTGTAGTGGCCCCACCCATGCCAACGTTCTCTTTGTGGCGGGGGTCATGCTTCTAGGGCTCTGTCAAGCAGTCCCACCCATAGCTCTGCTGGGCCGTAAGCACTTCCTTTTGAAATTGAGGTGGAGGCACACCTTCCCCTTAGTCCCAGGCACTCTGGGCCTATGGTGGGAGCCAAGTAATCTCTGAATCACCCTCAGGTCCTTCTTTACTTGTGCTTCAGAATAGTGCCTGTTCACAGCTAAATGGTTCAATGATTCAGTCCAATAAGGTCTAAGAAAGTTTAGCAGTATTTCTTTATTTTGTCCCATTTTCTGTTGCCTTTAGTCCCAGCTGGCAGTTTCCGCTGCCATAATTCCATCTGAATTCCTGGCATTTTTTTTCCTTTTTGTCTTTTTTTTACTGACCGGTAACGGGATCACAACCCTCGGTGTCACGCCCGTACCGGGGACCGGCAACGGGATCGCAACCCTCGGTGTTGCACCCGCACTGCGCTCAGCCAGTGAGCAGGAACTGGTCTCCACATGGGATCCGAACCCTCGGCGGGAGCGCCGCCGCACTCCCAAGCAGCGCACTCTCCAGTGCGCCACCGGGCCGGCCCTAGGAGGTGGCTTATTCTGATAATCTGGTTGCTGCTTTTGAAATAGTGTTTACCATAAAGAATAATTTGTGTTGAAAATGATTTCAAATTCAGTATCAATTATAAAACTTTAATTTAATAAAAAATTATATATAAGCTTTTATAATGAATTGTACTTCTTATTATAGAGAGGTTAAAATCGTTGACATGTCCTTTTATAAAGCAAAGAATTTCTTTTCAAAGAAATAATGCCTCCTTTATAGATGATATGCAGAGGCAGTTGTAATAATAGTTATAATGGTGTTAAGAATTAGGTACTGCATTAGTCTATTTCTGTTGCTTATAACAAAAATACCCGAAACTGGGTAGTTTATAGAAAATGAAATTCATTGCTTAACAGTTTCAGAGGCTAGGAAGTCCAAAGTCTAGGGAATGCATCTGGTGAGGGTCTTCCTTGGTGGTGGCTTCAGTGGCACAGATTATTACGTTGAAGGATGGGGGAAGCAGAGAGAGAGAGAACTTCTCATGTGCTCTTCTTTTAAAGCCCTCAGAACCACACCCATGACCACCATTAAACCATCAACTTAATCACCTCTTCAAGGCCCCACCTTTTAATTATCATAATAGGAGTTACAGCGACCATTAAACCATCAACTTAATCACCTCTTCAAGGCCCCACCTTTTAATTATCATAATAGGATTTCCCACCCTCAATAATTACAGCAGGGATTAAGCTTCAGTGGGGGTGAAGAGAGCATTTAATGTGCAGCATTCCACCTGACCTCCCAAAAGTCATGTCCTTTTCATGTACAAATACATTTATTTCATCTCCAAGGTCTTAACATTTCAACTCAGAAGTCCAAAGCCCCATCTGTGAAATCAAAACGAGTTACCTACTTCCAAGATACAGTGGTGGGACAAACATAGGATACACATATTCTTATTCCAAAACGGAAAAATAGGCCAAAAGAATGGGGTAACAGGTCCTAAGCAAGTCCAAAACCCAGCCTTGCAGGCATCCAATCTCAAAGCTGGTGAATCATGTACCTTGACTTTATGTTCGTTGTCCTCTGCACTCTGGTGCAGGGGTTAAGTCTGGTCAAGTGTTTAGGCAGCACCATTTCTGTGCCTTTCCTGGTCTCACGTGATGCTTTATCTCTCGCAGGCTGGCATTGCAGCTGGTAGCTCTACACTTCTGGGGTCTCCATGGAGGTCCCACTCTCATGGCTCCATGAGGCATGGCTTTGGTGGGGTTTCTCTGCTGCATCTCCAACCTTACATTTCCTCTTGGCATCTCTGGAGCAAAGACTATGCTGTGAATCTGCCCCTGTGACAGATCTCTTCCTGGGGCCCCAGGCTTTTCCATATATTCTTTGAAATCAGGGTGGAGGCTCCCAAGCCTTCACAGCTCTGGCATTTTGCACACCTGCAGACTTAATACCATGTGGACACTGCCAAGCCTTCTGGCTTGTATCTTCCAAGGCTGCAGGTTCAGACACACCTGGAGCCAGTTTAGCCACAGCTAGAGCAGCCAAAGCAGCCAGGGTGCTTCTATGAGGAGCAGCATCCTGAGATGGCCCTGGGCGGTGATGCTGTGGAGGGAGCCTTAGGCCTGCTCCTTGAGACCATTCTGTCTCCCTAGGCCTCTGGGCTTATGATGGAAGGGCTGGCCCAAGAGGCTTCTGCAATGCCTTCAGGGCCTTTCCCCCCTCCTCTTGATAATCTCTTTCTTTTGTACTAATCTTTTTAGCGCCATTGTATTTTTCTTCTGAAAATACGCTCTGCTTCTCTACCCACATGGCCAGGCTGCATGTTTTCTGAATCTTTATGCTCTGCTTTCCTTTTAATTATAAAGTCTGGATTTACATCATGCCTTTGCCACCATAACTCAGCGTAGGCTGTTGCAAGTAGCCATGCAGCTTCCTGAATGTTTTACTGCTTAGAAATTTCTTCCACCAAATACCCTGGTTCATAATTTCGAAGTTCCACATTCCATGAAGCTTTTGGGCATGAACAGAATGCAGCCAAGTTTCTTGCCAATTCGTAGCAAGGGTGATCTTTGCCTCAGTTTCCAAGAAGCTCCCTCTTACTTACATCTAAGATCTCCTCAGTATGTCCTTTACTACCTGTATTTCTATCAGTATTCTAGTGACCACCATTTAACCAGTCTCTAAGATGTTCCAAACTTTCACTGGTTTTCTTGTCTTCTAAACTTTCACCAGCAGCTAGGCTTTTCCTAGCCTCCTTCAAATTCTTCCAGCCTCTCCTCAATACCCAGTTTCAAAGCCACTTCTCCATTTTCATGTATTTGTTATAAGTGACACCCCACTTCTCTGGTACCAATTTTCTGTATTAGTCCATTTCTGTTGCTTTTTACAAAAATACCTGAAACTGGGTAATTTATAAGAAAACGAAATTTATTGCTTACAGTTTCAGAGGCTGGGAAGTCCCAAGTCCAGGGAATGCATCTGGTGAGGGTCTTCCTTGGTGGTGGCTTCAGTGGCAGAGAGTATCACATTGCAAGGTGGTGGAAGCAGAGAGAGAGAGAACTTCTCATGTGCTCTTCTTTTTTTTTTTTTTTTTGTCTTTTGTCTTTTTTCCGTGTCCGGCAACGGATCGCAACCCTCAGTGTTGCCCCCGTACCGGACCGGGGACCGGCAACGGGATTGCAACCCTCGGTGTTGCTCCCGCGCCTCGCTCAGCCAGTGAGC
>NW_007739520.1:0-14289 GCF_000696425.1 Galeopterus variegatus | reverse complement strand
GGAGCGCCACTGCGCTTCCCAAGCGGCGCACTATCCAGTGCGCCACCGGGCCGGCCCCTCATGTGCTCTTCTTTTAAAGCCCTCAGAACCATGCTATGACCACCGTTACACCGTCAACTTAATCACCTCTTCAAGGCCACATCTTTCAATTATCATAATAGGATTTCCCACCTTCAATAGTTACGTTAGGGATTAAGCTTCACTGAGTTTGAGGGGGGCATTCAGTCTACAGCAGGTACTTAAAAATAGCACTAATAATAACCATTGGGCAAAGGTCATTCACTTTAAAGACATTTATGAAGTTTAAAGCTTGATTTCAGAACCATGGATTTGATATCTTTGTCTTTTTCAAGCATCTCTTTGGATCTTTCCTCAAGAAAAAAATGATTACCCCGGGAGTAAGACTTAGAAATAATTCTATATGTGTTGTTTTGTATTTTATTTTGTGTTGTACTGTGATCCCCCAACACTCCCAAAATGCTAGAAAATTCACTTAAATCTTTCATAGAAACAAATTTGAAAATATTACAAAGGCAATACAAATTTTTAGTAACATAGTTTTATATAAATAGAACACTGGTTGTATCTCTCAAAATAGAGTACTAATTACTTGATTTTAAAATTGAATGTTAGTTCAAATCAGTATAGCTTTATATTTCTTTTTGGAAAGAATACGTAAAGGGTATTTCATCTGTTTCAGTTTCTCTACTCTATAGAACGTGAAAGTTAGGGCATGAAAGAGTAATGTTAGTAAACATTGCATAAAATTAACTTTTTTGTTTGTTTTATTTTAGCGGTCCCAATCGAGGCCATTATATTGCAATAGTTAAGAGTCATGATTTTTGGTTGTTGTTTGATGACGACATTGTAGAAGTAAGTAGTTTCTTAATTTTGTATTTTTCTTTAATGTTGTGTGTGTGTTTTGCTCTTCACTTTTTTCTTATAGTTTCTCATTAATATATGACTGGCAATGAATATTGGACAAATGTCTGGGTATTTAGATGGTAGTCTTAATTTCTCCTTACTCCCTAATGTCTGAGTCCAAAGATTAAGTGCCAACTAATTTTTATATGTCTGGAATAAAACAGGGAAAGCTTTCAACAACAGAGCTAGTTTTTTAAAAAGTTGTTTATTTTTAAAAAATTTATTGAGCTATGTAATATACATACAAACCGACACTAGAATCCAGTGTCGGGAGACAAGTAATGTTTTGCTTCTCTGAAGAAGCTTATAATAATATACAGTATATGTATATGTAAGGAACAGTTGGTCAAAAGTGGCTTTTTGTTTCCCCAAGGGGAAAGACTGTCTTTGTAATTATAATTTTTTGCTTATTTATTTTACTTCACAAAGTTTGTGGAAAAATTGAATTAAAAGATAATGTGAACCTTTCCATGAACTTTTTGAAGACCTCTCGTACAGTAAAGTACACTAATCTTTGAATATTTGCACATATATGCCTGTATGCATCCGCACGTGCGTGCACGCACACATTTGTGACCACCATCCAGATCAAGATATAGTGCATTTTCAACACCCCAGCAGGCTCCTTTGTTTGTCCTCGTGAATAGAATCCACAGCTCTCCTTACCTCTACCCTCCACCCCTGGAACTTGCTGTTTGGACATTTATCGTTATGATGAATTTTGCTTATTATTGAATATAAATAGGCTTCTACAGTATAGTCATACTTTTGTGTCTGGGTTTTTTCACTCAGTATATTTGTGAGGTTCATTCTTGTTGTTGTTTGTAGTAGTAGTAGTTTTTTTTTTTTTTATTGCTTTGTAACTTTCTTTTGTATGAATATGCCAAGTTAGAAATTCAGCTTTTTTATCAGTTACTGACTATAATGAATAAAAGTGTCTTGATCATCCTTGTACATATAGACATTTTGCTGGACATATACACTCATTTTTCTTGGATGTACCTAGAAGTAGAATTGCTGGATCAAATTGTATGTTCAGCTTTAAAAGATAATTGCTAAACATTTTTCCAAACTGTACCATTTTACGTCCCCACTAGCCATGTATGAGAGTACCATTTGCCCTACATTCTTACCAATACCTGGTATTGTCAGTCTTTTTAGTTTCAGCCATTCTGTTTGTGCAGAGCTTACTTATGTACTAATGTTTACATTTTTGCCTCACAGAAAATAGATGCACAAGCTATTGAAGAATTCTACGGGTTGACATCAGATATCTCAAAGAACTCTGAGTCTGGTTACATCCTTTTCTATCAGTCTCGGGACTGAGGGGGACTGTGATGAAGAGATACTTTCTGCCTCATTTCTTCTCTGGTTATTTTGGAAAGGAACAAGCACTGACTTTTCAAGAAAAGAGAAAGCAGGAAGCTCAGGGGGCAACAGCACACTTTGCACACAATAAAGCAAAGACGATGGATTAGAAGCCCTTGCCGTCATGGTAGTTGATTTATTTGCTCAGGTATCATGCTGTCTGTGCAGTTCCATACAACAAGGAAGTGAAATCAAAGATACCAGCTCCTCTTGTAAAACAGCCTTCCAGTCATTGACACACATTTTCTCTTTACTAATTGCACCAGTAATGATTAGAATTCCTTGGGGGTGCAGTAGGAAGAATTGGAATCTGTGTGAGGTCGTGTTGATAATTGAAGGAGGTGATACTGAACACACTGCATGATCTTGCCTCTGTCCAGTGTGAGGAGCAGCAGGCTCAGTGTTCTTCTCAAGCGTAAACCAGAAATCGCTTTGGGCCCAACACTTGCAGTTGCCTTCCTGATGTAGAAAATGAACCGACACTAGAATCCAGTGTCAGGAGGACAAGTATGTTTTGCTTCTCTGAAGAAGCTTATAATAATATACAGTATATGTATATGTAGGGAACAATTGGTCGAAAGTGGCTTTTTGTTTCCCCAAGGGGAAAGACTGGCTTTGTAATTATAATTTTTTTCCTTATTTATTTTACTTAAAACTGGTAGAGTCTAAGTATTGTATAAAGTGCCCATGATTCTGTCAGTAAATTTAAGCATTTTTTCTATTAGTTTTTGTCAGCTCAACTTGTCCTTTTGTTTCTATTTTTAAGGTGGATTTTAGATTCCATCTGAAATCAGTAAGACACCTTGAGAAAAGTTACAGTGCGAGGAGGAAATGTTCTTTTTCAGGAGGAACTGATATCTCTGGCTAAATACTTGTCCTTTTGTTATAGTTTATAAGTCAGTTATTTTATTCGGCTTTAATTTTAGTAAAATAAAAAACTATCAAAAATTCCCTATAGTTATTGGAATGTTAAAAGAAATCCTGGTGCAGAGGTTGTATACCAGTCTTTAGAATTCATAAATATTCTAATGTTTCAAGTTGAGGCCATGCTTGGAAAATTCATGTCGTAACAGTTACATTATTTTCAAATGTCATTTTTTACCCTGGAACCCTAACAGCCTGAATACCTAGCTAAAAAACCCTTTGGAGATTAAATTTTAATGAAGTAGACCAGTAATACAAAAAACAAGCTTGTTTCTTTTCCCCCTCAGCTTTTACAAATCTTACTGGAAGAATGTTCAGAAATTAAAATTTGTGTTTGTTAAGACTGGGGAGGGGGGGTTAAGAAGTAATATATGGAATGTAAAATGTATGTAAACTCTTGCAGTTCACATTTTTCCATGCATCAGTAAGTTGTCTGATGGTGGCCAAATGTAACTTGTAGAAAATAATTGCAGATTATATTGAAAATAATAGCAATCAGGCCTTGGATATTCTTTATCAAACTCTTTTCAGGCAGTGATTTTTTAAAAATTCTGTAATTTTCTAACGTTATTTTACTAAAACTGTTGACTATGGAAAATAAACAAAAAAGAATGTTTTTTTGTCTGCTGCTATTATTAACATTTATTATCTGTATCTTAGCTCAGGAAATGACTTCACCTATTTGTAAACAGATCTTTAACAGGGTCACTTAATTGGGCTGCTTAAACAAATGTGCTGGGAGAAAATAATGATATTTAGTGTTTGTACTAAATATCAAAAGTATTTTGACAAATTGCTTTTTAAGATACAGATTCTAAAGCCTTACCCCAGCTGGAGTTGTTTTGTATAAATCACACATAGCCTGCCTGATCTATCATCATTGTACACAGAATCACAACTAAGAATGTGGGGAAAGTCAGAGCAGTGGGAGAGGATACACTTTTTTTGTTTTGAGTGCTTAAACCAAGTTGTCTTGGAATTTTAAGCTGTGTTTCTGCAGTTTTCAGTGCATAGAAAAGAGTAAAGTGAAGTGGAGTCACTTTTAACATCAGCTGGGCCACAGCATGTGCAAGAAAGATAGGTGAAGTCACGTGCGTAAAGGGACAGCATTGAAATACTTTGTTGTGCTGCTTTTTATATTTTTGCATTTTTAAAAAAATGCAATAAAAGTAAAGGCAAATTTCACATTAAAGCAAGTTCTAGCATTTGTGTTGGGTTCCATGGTAGTTACACTCTCTGTGTTCCCATCTACATACACGTTGTTTAATAGTATGATTTGCCAGGAGAGGGACTGTAGGGTAATGGTTCTAAATTTGTGTTCTACTCTTAGTGCAGCTGGGTCTCTGTAAAATGTTTTGAAGCTTATCAGAAACTCAATATACTTTTAACACATACAGGGTTAGGGTCAGGGAAAAAAAAACACAGGTATATATACAGGAGAGGGACTGTAGGGTAATGGTTCTAAATTTGTGTTCTACTCTTAGTGCAGCTGGGTCTATGTAAAATGTTTTGCAGCTTATCAGAAACTCAATATACTTTTAACACATACAGGGTTAGGGTCAGGGAAAAAAAAACACAGGTATATATAGTAAGAAAAGTGACGCATCTAGAAAGCATTGTGAGATTGTCCATTGGTTGACTGTGATTAAGATGAGGGCGGGGTTAGGGTGTAAATGTTGGCTGATGGCTGTATAGCTATGTACATGTTTGTTGGGATGCCTGTCCCATATTTTGTATATTGGAATAAAAATTTCTATAAATTATTGTAACTACAAGTAAGTATTCTAAATTAAGTCCCACTTCTAAGTCACATGGCTTCTGTCTTGGAAACTTTACCTTTTGAAGAGTATTTAAGACAGGAACCAGGAGTCTTTAGGAGAAGGGAAAGAAGGAAATATACTCTGTGGGTCTTGTGGCCTCTAACCATCAGTATAGGGTTTTTTCTTTCCTTGATGGCAGTAGAGAGACCTCATTTTCATAACATACTACTCTTGATACTTCCTTTAAAGATACTTTTCATTAAAGATTCTCTCATGAGATTTTTGGCTGGGAGCTGGGAGGCTAAGGCACTCAGGTCCTGGCTCTTCACTGGGTTTAACTGTGTGACCTTGGGCAAGTCACTTAACCTCTATGTGCTTCAGTCTCCCTGTCTTGTAAAATGGGAGTAATACCTACCTCACAGGGTTGTTGTGGGGATTAATTAGAGATAATGTCTGTAAAGAATTTAAGGTTCTTGAAGAAGGCGCTATATAAAAACAAAATAATATCTATTAAAGTTGGTTTATTTGTGCCTGTGGGTTTTTAAGTGTGTTTTTTCCTTTTTGCCTAAAACATATTTGCAAACTAGAAGTATACACTTTGGGATTTGCTCAGGTCGTTGCTTCAGTCACGCAAAGAGGTCTTCCCTAGAACAGCATTGCGTGTCTATAAAGTAGCGCTCTGTATGTGCTTGTGTTTAATTAGCATAGAGCTTGCATTTGTCTTTATGTAGTAACAGGTCTTTTGGAAAATCTCAAGTTTAAATTTTTAAATTTAGAATCATAGAATCTTAGAGGATAAATTCCTCAAATTCTGCTGTTCTTTCTCCCTTCCAGTGTAGTTATTGCTCCTATAAAATCTGTTTCACATGAAGCCTGTTTTATTGTTGTCACTTGAACTGTCATTTATTTTGCCATTATCTCTAGACCATCCTTCTCGCGGTGAACCTTCTGTTCTCAAGACTGATCTTGGTGTTAAGTGGGTTTCAAAGACTTCATCATTCTTGGGAGCCTTATTCTGGAAACACCCCTGCTTATTCATATCGCTCAAAGAGTGCTCTTAGAATAAACACTATAACAGGTAAACTAGGCCGCTAATGAGGACCTAAGATAGCACCCTCTTCTAAGCAACAGTATCTCACTTCATATTGAACTTTTAGTAAATGAAACTGTATCCAGGAGTTTTTCATGAACTGTCTAGACGTCGGGACTGCCCCCTCCACCTTTCAAGTCTCCTTGTTACCTGGTACCTCTGCGTGTTAACATTTCAAAGCTTTTCCCACTTCCCTTCATTCATGTTTTCTAGTATAACTTACTGTGTTCTATCTCTGGAGCTGCTGAAATAACCCATCGTTTTGGGGTGATAGCCTCCCATGCGATCAGCACTGTACTTGGCATTTTAATTCTTTTGATGTGACTCCTTAACAACACCTGTGAGGTACTTATTCTATAAAAGAAGAATCTTTGGAGATTAAGTAATTTTCCTAGAGTCACTCAGCTGGAAAGTAGCAGATCCAGGTTTCAAATGGGTCTAACTTCAGTGCTCAAGCTTTTAACCATGGCTATCATTATCAAAAATATTTTTATTGTGGTAACACAAAAATTACTTTTTACCCACTTTAAAGTGTCCAATCAAGTAACACTAAGTTCATTCACAAGGTTGTGCAGCTATCGCCACTGTACGTTTTCAGAACTCTTTTCATGATCCCAAACAGGAACTGTGTACCAATTAAACAGTAACCCATCATTTTCCGCCCCACCCCACCCCCATAAGCCTCTGGTAACCTGTATTCTACTTCCTGTCTCTGAATTTGACCTCTCTAGGTACTAAAGATAGGCGGAAATTATACTATTGTCCTTCTGTGTCTGGCTGATGTCACTTAGCATAATGTTTTCAAAGTTCATTCTTGTAGCATGTGCCAGAACTTCCTTTTTAAGGCTGAATAATATTCCATTTGTGTATTTTATTTATCCATTTATCTGTTGATGGACATTTGGGTTGTTTCTACTTTTTGATAATTGTGACTAATACTCCTGTAAACACTGGTGTGTGCATATCCGTTTGATCCCTTGATTTCATTTCTTCTGAATATATACTTAGGATTTGTTGGCTCATGTGGATTTCGATGTTTTACTTTTTGAGGAACAGCCATACTGTTTCCACAGTCTTTCACTATTGAGTATGATGTTAGCTGTGGGTTTTTCATATATAGCCTTTATCATTTTGAGGGAGTTTCCTTCTATTCCAGTATGCATGTTTTTGTCAAGAAAGGGTGTTGAATTTTATGATAGTTTTTTCCATGTCAGTGAGATTATTGTGTAGTTTTTTTTTTCTTTTATTAATATGGTATATTACAGTGATTGGTTTTTATATGTTGAACCATCCTTGTGTTCTGGGAATAAGTCCCACTTGATTACGGCATATAATCCTTTTAATATACTGCTGAATTTGGTTCGCTAGTATCTTGTTGATAATTTTTGCATCAATAATGGTGTATAATGCTTTTAACATGCTATTGAATTCAGTTTGTATTTTGTTAAGGATATTTGCATTAATATTTATCAGGGATATTGGTCTGTAGTTTTCTTGTAGTGTTTTTGTCTGGCTTTGGTATCAGGGGTAACGCGCTGGCCTCATAGAATGAGTTAGGAAGTGTTCTACTCTCTTTGACTTGTTGGAAGAGTTTGAGAATATCAAAAGATTTTTACCAATAACCAATACTTCATTTATCAGGGATATTGGTCTGTAGTTTTCTTGTAGTGTTTTTGTCTGGCTTTGGTATCAGGATAACGCACTGGCCTCATAGAATGAGTTAGGAAGTGTTCTACTCTCTTTGACTTGTTGGAAGAGTTTGAGAATATCAAAAGATTTTTACCAATAACCAATACTTCTGTGCTTACTGTAGGTCATTATTAAGAAAGTTGAAGCCATAGCCTTTGCCCTTGAGGAATTTATCATCTGAGATAGAGTCAGAGGAAACATAGTTTTGTAGGAAAATCAGCTGTACAAATGAATGTATAAGCAGCTCTACAGAACAAATGGAGGATTGTGGGCAGGAAGGTATTGATGTCTGTAGACATGGTCAGATTGCTAGATCCCAAAAGGGAATCAGAAATCAAAAACAGACAGAGGGACTGGGAATACTAACTATAATAGGAATTTAAGAATATTAACATGATGCTATTTGGTAATAGAATTTCTAATCCTGCTTCAAACTAATTTTTCTTTCCCTAAGGAAAGGCTCTGAATTACTCTCAGGAATTCTCACTTGAACAGCTACTATGGACTTTTTGTTCTTGAGAAGACAAGCTTCCTCTCTTCTGCATCATATGCACTTGTCATAACTCACCTTAATTATTGGTTCCTTCTAAAAATTCCCTCACCTGTTGTCAGTGATTGGCTGTACAAACTGTGGTGTAAAACTTACTTGAGAAAAGTTCATACCTCTTCTTGTTTCCAAATAAGCAAAACTGCTTAAGATCCACAAGAAGACCCCCTCTATACTGACTGGATGAGCCATTACCAGATCTGGATTATTAATAGAATGTTCAGATTCCTGAGAGCCATTCCTGAAGATTTTGATTTCGCTAGAGTTATCTAGTTTTCACGAGCTCCCAGGTGATTCTAATCTGCCAGGTTTGGGATTCCTGGGTTAGAACTCGTGGAGTTTGCTATCATGTTTCTTTAAGGTCTGCCAATCCAGAATTGATGTGATGTGGGGAGGTTGTCAGAAAAACAGATAGTTTAAGGAGTGGTCAAGGGAAACAAGGGGAGGAGTCTTCACATACAGCATTCGGAGGGCTGCCGTCTGGAGGACGTCGTGCTTCTAGGGTTGAATCGAGACAAGTTGGAAAGGACAGAGAGGCACATACTAAGTACCAGGAAGAGCTGTCTGGTTGTTCAGCAGAGACACATACAGCATTCGGAGGGCTGCCGTCTGGAGGACGTCGTGCTTCTAGGGTTGAATCGAGACCAGTTGGAAAGGACAGGCACATACTAAGTACCAGGAAGAGCTGTCTGGTTGTTCAGCAGAGATGAGCTGACATGCTGAGAAATGAAGTGTCAGACCAATGTCATTGGATGGTCTGTAGATGGGATTGTTAGACTGGCTAGAAGGTGTCCTAGTTAACCTGAAGCTTCTTGCCTTAGCTGGTGAGGCAGCTAAAGCTGATGGACTCACCCAGGGTTAGTGATAAATGGCAGAGCTGGTACCTGGGCCCATATTTGTTATTCCGGGGCTCATACCAAGTTCTACATCGTGCTGCCCTTTGTCCTTTAAAATAGTTGGACGTAGAGTGCTATAATTTACTGTAGGAGATTTTAATTGTCACTTGTCTTTAGGATGGGAGACGTCCCATCACAAGTCCCTGACTTGAAAAGAGGGAGGTGGTTTGAATAAAACACACCAATCTCAAAATTTCAAAGTGGCTGATGTTGAGTTTCTATTGCCTTCAGTTTGAACAGGCAGGATGGAGTCAAAGAGAAATTATTGGTCTTAGGTAAATCTACCCTGTGTAAATAAAACACTTTCCACCATCTCTCAAAACACTTTCCTTTGAAGAACATTCAGGATCTTTAGATTGAGGAACTTCTGAATTGTGGCCAACTCAATAGAAGGCATATTAGAAAGTAACCGAGGAATGACCTACTTTCCTTGTATGATTGTGTTATTTGTAATACTCTCCCAATAAAACCTCGAAAGTGCACATTGGCTCATTTGTAAATAGGATTGCAGAAGAATAAAACAGAATTTTAATTTTACTGTACCTGGCCATATTGTTACAAAGTCTTTCTCCATCCACTGCAAGGCCCAGACACATGGCAGTGATACACCGTCTGCGTAGATTTGGGGATGATAAAGGTGATGACTGGTTTTAACCTATCTACTGAAACTTGTGTTTGCTGGTAGCTGTTCCCTTCAGTTAGTTAGAAACCACCTGCCGAGTCATGCTTATTTTAGGCAGCAAAAATGAAGTTTCATGGCAGGGCTTTTATTATTGGCTGCTAGTTTTTTTATAACCTGCCAAAGTTTTTCCTTATTTTAAGGAAAAAAAGTGTTAATACGATGATGAGGAACGTAGACTTAGAAAATTGCATGTCAGTGGAATAGATAGTTACATGTAATAATGGAAGGCTCAGGAAATATAGGTGCAGGTAATCATCTGACCTATTTTCCCAGTATTACATATATTTATCATTCCCTAAATCATCAATTGTTGCACTTTGATTAAATCTGTCTGTTGAACAGATATATTTAAAAAAAATTCTACCAAAAATATTCCCAACACGTATGCAAAGTATGGGCACTGTAGTGTCTGGATTTCTGCACATTATATATACTCTATATTTTACTACATGTTTATCGACTAGAACTGGTTTGAGATTACATTAATCTATTGAACGTAAAGTTGCAAACTGAGAAAAGGTCTGTGACTCTGCCAAAGCGGGCAGGGGTGGGGAGATGGTGGATGTGGTGAGACCCCAGGGTGACAAGACTTGGCAGTGGACTGTCTAGTGGGGAATAAGGGGGAAGGCGTGTCAGGGAGGAATCCTGCCCTTCTCTAGCTTGCACAACTAGGTGGATGGAGGCTTTTGCTGAGAATCCAGGAAGAGGACTGGGTTTGGGGTTAGATCATGAGTATTCCATGGTATAGATGTACAGTTTGTTTACCAGCATTTGCTTTTAATAAATTGGCTTTGCCTAGCAGTTTTGGGAGGTGTAGTCATGATGGCATGTAAATAATTAGAATTCACATGCTCAGGACATACCTATTAGTCTCTGTCCCACATACCACAAGTGCAAAACTTGGTCTTTAGAACCTGGGATTAGTTGGAAGTAAAATGGCCATTGTGCTTCTTTATTGGACTCTGCTATACTCAAGGAATGTGTTACAAAGTCTGGTGATTTTGAGGCATTTAATACTGATGAAGACAAATTAGCAGCCACGTGCTGAAGAACATCAGGTGCCTTTTGAAAGTTTCTGCTAGAAACTAATCGTATCTGTACCATTTACTCTGGCATAAAAAATTTCCTTTCACCGATGAAAAGATGATGTTTTAAGGACCCTTGAGAGGCTTTAGGACTAGAAGAAATACAGTTTCTGGGCAACTTGTACGTGTTCACAAAGAACTTTTGTGAAGTGAATTGGCAGCTAGATAAAGTGCAGCCTAAAATGATCAAATGACTCTGGCCCAGAACCCGGCTGTTCCTGTCTATATTAGGTGCAGATGTTTCAGGCAAATCAGAGGCGGGATGACTCCAGTTCAGTCTTACAGTCCATCCCATGCATGGCGGCTCATGGGTATTGTTTGTTACCAGCCTTTTGAAGGGAATATCTGTTGTCAGAGTCATCTGTGGCAGTGTGCTGAGTTTCTCCAACATAGGTCTTGGCGTCTTCCCAGCATCAGTCTAGATCTGAACTGATCACTCATCGACCATGTTTGTTGCCTTCTCGTCCTCATGTTGAGCTAAGCACACAGACTTTAAGTAGACCGTGAGCCAGCCCTTCACTGCCTCGAGACCTTGAGCAGTTGCATAGCCCTCGTCAGCCCACAGCCCTCATACATAAAGTAGCAAAAGTAATGCCATCTTGTGCGAATGTCATGAAACTTAATTGATACCTGTAAGATAAACCCCACACAATTCAAGGCAACAGCTCCTCAAATAGTGTTGTCTAGAAATGTATGCTAAAACCCAACACTAATTTCTCAAATATTTATTGGATATGTATCATGTGAAAAGCTTATTGGTTGTTGCAAGAAATATAAAGATGATGAAGACAATTTATGGTCTCACAGCTTACAGTATAGAAGAGGAGTTCATTTTTAAAAAAATGGCAAGACACTATATACGTAACATGTTCTTCGGGTGCAGAGGAAGGAGATATTAGAGACAGCCTGTTGTGGTCAGCCTGGGCAGGCCACCTGCACACCCAGCCCCAGTCCACGTGGCCAAGCTGCTGAGCTTTGTGCCCTCATCCAAGGGACAGGTCACTGGAGGTCTGTTCAACTCATGGTGTTATGAGGATTCAGTGAGCGAGGATTAAGTTGAAAGTGCTCAATAAATGTTAGCAGTGATATATTTATTCGGTACATATTTATCGAGTTCCTACTGTATGCCAGTTACCAAGAACACAGAGTTGAATAAGACTGTGCAGTTCGCTGAAGGAAACAGACATCAATAATTAATTGCAATGATGCAGAGTGTTGAGAGCAATAATGAGAACGTAAATAAGTAGTAAGAACACAGGAAGGCATCCAAGTCAGACTGCGGGGCGGGGAAGTTCTCGAGAGGAAATACCACTTGAGCTGAGCTTTAAGGAGAAGTAAGGGGTGTTGAGAGCAAGGGGAGGGTAGAGGTGGGGGCATCCTAGGTTTAAAGACAGCACGTGGCAGAGCGGTGCACACAAGCATTACATGTTTGGGAAGCACAGGTTTAGCACGGCTAAAGCAAAGCGTGCACTGGCAGTAGGAGGCAGGAAAGGGAGGGTTCTATTCCCAAAGGGCCTAATTCTCCAGCGAAGAAGTTTGGATTTTTCCTAAAATGGACATAGGGAACCTTTGAAGGATTTTAAATAGATAAAGATCATTTTAGTAGCAACATAGAAGGTAAGTTAGAGGGGAAAACTTCACTAGAAGAGAAGGACAACAGAGAGGATTGTAGGCATCTGGTGGAGAGGGGATGAGAGCCTGGGCAAGGTGATGGCTTTGGGAAAGGAGTTGAGGGATTGGGACCAAGATACTAAGGTAGAATCCATAGGGTGTGGTTGAAGAATTTGCTGTGAAGTAAGCAGGAGAGTCTGCTGTTCCCTCGAGTGTGGTGGTCTTCAGGGTTCTGTTCTAGGCCACCTGCTCTCTGCATTGTTCTGGGGCGACCTTATCCACTCCCATGGCTTCAGTTATCATCTGATGCCAGCGACTACCAGGCAAGGTGATGGCTTTGGGAAAGGAGTTGAGGGATTGGGACCAAGATACTAAGGTAGAATCCGTAGGGTGTGGTTGAAGAATTTGCTGTGAGGTAAGCAGGAGAGTCTGCTCTTCCCTCGAGTGTGGTGGTCTTCAGGGTTCTGTTCTAGCCCACCTGCTCTCTGCATTGTTCTGGGGCGACCTTATCCACTCCCATGGCTTCAGTTATCATCTGATGCCAGCGACTACCAAATCTTCAGTCCAGATCCCCTGAGTTCCAGGCCTGTAGAGCCAGCTGTCTCATAGTCAGCTTCACCCAGGTCCTTCCCGCGGCGTTCCCTGACTGCATGGCACCATCATGCGCCCCTGGACCAGCCAGAAGCTGGAAAGCTTCCTCCATGCGTTGTCTTCATCCTGCACATACAGTCGCTCAGCCGCTCCTAGCAGGACTGTCTCCTAACCCTCTCGTGCACCTGTCTGGATTTGGGTATCTCTAGTCCATTCAGCCTTTCTGCCTCTGCTCTTGGCCTGCACACATCTGTTCTCCACAGTGAAATTTGTGTGCTCTTTTTTGTGTGTGTGTGTCCTTTTTGTGACCGGTAAGGGGATCGCAACCCTTGGTGTGGTGTCGCCCGCACCGCGCTCAGCCAGTGAGCGCACCGGCCATCCCTATATAGGATCCGAACCTGCGGCAGGAGCGCCGCTGTGCTCCCAGCGCCGCGCTCTCCCGAGTGCGCCACGGGGTCAGCCCTGTGTGCTCTTTTTAAAGTGCACACATTTATTAAATGCTGAAAGAACTCACTTGCTTAAAACACTTCAATGGCTCCATGTTCTTCTGGGCAGAGTCCATGTTAACAAGGTCCCTGATAATGTGGCTCCTGGACAGCTGTTCACCTCGTTCTTACCGCCAGCGCCGCGCTCTCCCGAGTGCGCCACGGGGTCAGCCCTGTGTGCTCTTTTTAAAGTGCACACATTTATTAAATGCTGAAAGAACTCACTTGCTTAAAACACTTCAATGGCTCCTTGTTCTTCTGGGCAGAGTCCATGTGAACAAGGTCCCTGATAATGTGGCTCCTGGACAGCTGTTCACCTCGTTCTTACCATGCCTCCCCCCGCACACGCCCACCCCGCTCCACAGTCTAGGCCTCTGCAGTATTGAGCTGATCATAGTCCTAGAATATAATGTGCATGTGCCTGCCCCCTCTAAGGGCTTCGCACGTTGTTTCTCCTGTCTGTAATGCTCCCGCCCCAATCTCCAACACCTCTGCCTCCAAAACTCAGTTGTCCTTCAGTTTCAGCTTATGTCGCCCCTCAGCGAAGTCTTTCTTCATCTTCCAAAGCTGAGGTTTGATCGCCTCCTGAGTGTTTCCGGCGCCACCAGCACTTCCTCCCCAATGGCACCTCCACACT
>NW_007739519.1:16766-35832 GCF_000696425.1 Galeopterus variegatus | reverse complement strand
ACCAAGGCCCCGGGTTCGGATCCCATATAGGGATGGCCGGTTAGCTCACTGGGTGAGCGTGGTGCTGACAACACCAAGTCAAGGGTTAAGATCCCCTTACTGGTCATCTTTTTTGGGAAAAAAAAACAAAAACAAATAATATTCCAACTGCTTTTTTCAAGGGCAGGAAGTATCTATACACCTCCTTTAACTGGTACACTTATTCTTGAAAAGTTCTGTGGAACTGAGTTTTTCTAAATGGAATAATTGTATGTTTTGCAGTAAAGTTTGCTGTGGAGTTCTATGTGATACTATGAATGTTTTTCAAAGAGAATAATGATTTACAATTTTGTTTTTAGTGATGTAATCTGATTATTGGTAATGGAGTTTGCAACCTGGTGCTTTGTGGGGTTTTTTTTGCCTTTTTCAGTTACACAAGCAGACAATTTACTAGATCAATAAAAACTCCCTCCACTCCTGAAAAAAAAAAAGTGACCAGACAGAATGTCGTAAAGCCATTGGGTTTTAAATATATGTGCTAAGACCCAGCCCCATCATTTTAAAGCTTTGTACAGTGTACAGTTTTGCCACTATATCCTGGAGGATTCAGGTCTCAGCTCCAGGAAGAGCTAGGCATGGGAGACATTCTCTGCATCTGCATTTCATTGTTATTGCTCTTAGCAGTAATAAATAGACCCTCTCTTAATGCAACTTCACTTGTCCTACAGCAGCCCAAATCCTTGCCCAGGGAAGTAATTTTTCCACAAAATCTGAAATCTTTTTTCATTCAGCAATGTACACCCTCTCCTGATTCACAGGTGTGATTTTATTTGCTTAGGCATTTTTACTGCCACCAGGCCTTGACCTTTTTCAAATGATAAGGTTTCCAACTGCCCACTTCTCTCCCCAAATCATGCCTGAGACCTAATGTTCCTTGATATTACATGCTGTTATTATCATCCCTTATTGATTGGCTGTCCGTTATCATCTGTAAGTCCATAAATCCTCTTTATAAATTAAGTGCAGTCAGTTCTGCTTGCACAGTGACTAGAAGAAATATTTAAAATGCAGGAGAGCCAGGAAAGACCTGTCCATCTGCAAGTAATTCTTGATTACTCATTTGAAAAGGAAAATAGCTGAAAACCTGGACAGTTAATGTTTGTTTTAATTAGTCTATTTAATAAAGTAACAGTAAACTTAGAAACACTTAAAATGACTACTATTGCTATGAAGAATCCCCTAATACTGTTAACTGTGACTGCTTCATTTTATTACCGGTACATTTGAGTTCTGCGTAGGGCAGAGGGAAGCAGATCTCAACCTAATTGAGAAGGGCTTTAAGGCTTGAGAGTTTGGCTTTTATTCAGTTGGCACTGGGGAGCCATTAAAGGTTTAAGAACTCTGAGTGACATGATCAAAATGCTATATTAGGAAGACGAAGATGGATCTGCTGGTGAGTGGGCAGGCAAGATGGGAGAGGAGCAGAGTGTGGCGACAGCAACTCCCCAGACAAAGGAGCAATAATTGCCTATGAAGTGATGCCTTCCCTCAGCTCTGATGGCTGGCAAGGAGAAGGGATAGGGATATACACGGGGTGGTGCATTATCATTTTCAGAACATTTTACATGTATCACTTTGGTTACGCTGCACAGCAGTCCTGTAAGGGAGTGCCGTGAAGTTCCACAGCACTCGTCCAGTGCTTCCTGTGTAGTAGGACTAGGTATAAAAATAGGAATGGGGCCCAGACCCTTTCTCAAATTGCTCACAGTTTGTAGGCTAGAACAGGGCAAGTTTCATTCTTAATCACTTATGCATAAGGAAACTGAGTATTAGCTAGCTTGAATTTAGTTGTTCTGAACTGCATGGCCAACAAATGGCAGAAACAGCACTAATATCCAGTCTTCTGAGTCAAGAACATGTTCTCTGAGTGATGTAGGCAGCCTCTGATGTCAGTGGGACTTCAGAGGAGATTTTGGTGTGGTTAGTGATGGACTGGCTGCCCGGCCTAGCAGGTCATGGTAGGGGGTTCAGTTAGAGACGGTGGCATGATAGGTGGGCTTCGGCCTCTGTATCCAAGTATTTCTCTGGATGGAGAAATCACTGAAATATGCTTTTGCTCCTTGAAAGGATTTGTTTTCCTCATATGGGCGAGAACCTGACTTCAACTAGCTTTTTGTCTTAATCTGGTTCATCATCTCTCCTTTTTTCTTTTTAACTATTCATAAGCTAAAGTCTGTACATAATGCTGCATGTGTAGTTTTCCATCACATCTCAGCTTCTGTTGCTGGGCTGTCTTTCCCTTGCCTGGGTGTTCAATGCCTGGTGCTGCCACACAGAGCCGGAGCACTCCCGGGGCACTCAATGGACATGGTTGTAATTCATATCTGCACTCACTGCAGAGCATTTCTTCTTACACACTCTTGAGGAATTCCTTGTATGTTCCTCTCCTAAGCCTCGTGTAAAGACTTCCTCATTGTGCACTCAGGAAACACAGATGCATCTGTCCTCCCTTTGAGGGGCTCAGCCTTTTCCTCTCTGCATGTTTCAGACTTCCTGTGTGCTCTGTGGGATTGTAAATGCCCCTGGGGAACTCTCCCCTGAGCTTGCTGGGATTTAGTACTTTGTCTCCTGTTGTCTTTCCCGCCCCAGACTCCAGCCCTAAACCCATTCCTGGGCCACTGGAAAGAATTTCTCAGGCTTGTGACAGCCTCAGAGACTTCCCCAGGAAGCACCCACTCACTCTGACCCTCCTTTGTTTGAGGTACATTCTTCGAGGTACATGCTTGAGCCCCAGGACAAATTGGGGGTGATAACACTTATTGACCACAAAATGGGGGCACTGTCCCTTGGACATGGCCTTGGCACTGACCCCAAGTCAGGGTCAGGCACTTGGCTGGCATCAGGAGGGGCCCACAGCCAAGGGACAGCAGTTGGCCCCACAGTTCTGGATGCCTCAGGGTGCAGTCACTGTGCTCAACCGTCCCTGCTTTTCATAAACCTCCCAGTTGGCCACACCATGGCTGAACAAAGTGAAGCAAGCATGTTAATTCTGTCCTTTAATCAACATTCCCACCCAGGGTAGGACAGAAACAGGAGAGGATGTTAGGCCACCAAGTCTAACAGAGTGCAGGGAAGGCGCAGGAAGGACAGGGGCAGCACTAGTCTAGATCTGGAGGGGAGGACTTAATGACCTGGATGAAAAGGGATCTAACTAGAAGGTGACACACCAGGAAGAAAAGTGACAGGAGGAGACAATGATGGATACTGAGGCATGGGAGAGAGATTTTCGCACACATACACATTCACAGGTGTTTTTGTATACATGGCCTCAAAAGACCCCTTTCCTGGGAGTCCATCCAGGCCTGATCCTTAGTATTCACTGCTTATGTGTCTTCAAGAAGCACATTTAACTTCCTGAGCCTCAAGTTTTTCGTTTATAACATTGTGGCATTTCTGTCTGCTCTGACTACTTCAAGGGCAGCTATGAAAGGAAAGCCAGACAATACATGTGAAGAGGAGGCTTTAAAAATCCTGAGATATATAAATATCTGCGTATTGTTGTTGTCTGTATTCATTTTTCCGCTATGACAACTAGTATCTACTACAGTATTTGAGTGTTTCTATAATAGCTGTTGTACAGAAAGAGATTTGGGGTCAATCTCTCTGCCAATTTAAGTAAAATCGAACACAGACATTCAAGAATTGATGTGAGCACCTACTGTGTGCTCAGAGTTGTGGGATGAGCCCTGGCACCAAGGGTAGAGAAGACGCCTAATATGTTATCAACCTTGGGGACCTACAGTCTAGGCTGGGAGATAAGACTGAAATAAGAACATGAACTAGAAAAGAAATCAGCCCCGCTCATTTATCCTCAGGTCAGTACTATAAGCACGCTTTAAAGACTCCCCAGTAAGGACCCTTAGAGGAATATGCATAGACGCGTGCAAGGTGTTGGAAAAATAGAATAGTTTGGTCAGGGCCTTCGCCTGGGGTCCAGTTGGGTGTGGTTCAGCACGTCTATGGAAAGCAAATTGTGTGTGTGTAGAGTTAGTGCACATGTGCGCCAATGTATTTTTTTTAGTTTTGTTGCTATTCTTGTGTTCATTAGAGAAAGAGAGAGAGATAGAGAGACCTGTGTGAAGGGGTCTGGTGACCCAGCCTGGCATGTGTGGGGCCTAATGACCCAGCCTGGCACCTGAAGGGTTTGTGACCCAGTCTGTGAACAGGCTTGAGGGGTCTCGGAGCTCCAGACCCAGCCCTGGCTCAACAATCGGCCCAGTTGGTGCAGGATTACCGGCAGGTAAAAGAGCCTGACAACTGGCGTGGTCGAGTAGCTTTACAATTGGCGTCGCGAACAGGATTAGCAGACCCCCACACAAGGCCACCCCAAAGAGGAGCTTATTGTCATCTACATGGTGGGGCCCTTTCAGAGTTTGCAGCAGTCTGTATTGGTTAGGAATGGTGTCCAGCTGCTAGAAACAGATTCAACATAGCAGTGTAAACAAAACAGAGGAGTGTTTTTCTTTTTCTCACATCAGAAGAGCAGGCAGTGGGCAGTGGTAGGTGCAGAGATGTAGTGGCAGAGTAAGAACCCGTCTGTCTTTTTGCTTTGCCATCTTTAGCATTTGCCTCATGGTCACAAGCTGGCTACTGCAATGCCAGCTATCATGTCCACATTCTAGAAGGCAAAAGAGAAGACAGCACAGGGGTGTGCCTCTTGGCCAAGTATGCCTGCCTTTAAGGAACTTTCATGGAAGTTCCACTTGCTGCTGACTTCTTATAATTTCTGGAATTATCTTTGCATAAGAGAGACTGGAATATGGTCTTTCAGCTGGACACATTTCTGTCCATTGTGAAGGAAGAAAGGGGAAATGAATATTGGAGGGACAGCTAGCAGCTTGTCTCACTTTCTAAAGTGAATCTTGCTGCAGAGTCGAACCCTAGATATAAAATGCATCTCATGGCCTGCCTCATACAGAATGCCTCACGATACTTCATAATCCTCTGTGTTGGAATTAGCAGAAACTGCAAGTTCCCAGCACCTCCAGGCCATGACTTCCCACAGGATCCCCTGCAGGCCCCTCAGGCCCAGGCCCTAAGCTCCTCCAGAGCTGTTTGGGCAACAGCTGAGCAATGCTTGTATGCTGTTGGGAATCCCACTCAGTGAATTTGAAGTATCCCATGGCTATTAGCACTGATCGTTGAGAAAGCCTGAACGCCTGAGTAGGTCCTTGAAGCTAAAAAGGGAGTAATTGAAATGCCTGTATGTTAAAGGCGAAAAGAATAATTCATAAAATTAATTATTTGTCAGCCTAATTTGGAAAATTATTGGAATGTATGGAAACATAATTCGGCAGTCTATCAGGAGTTCATGAGAAAAGCAGGAAATACTCAGCCTGGGGACAAATAAGGTTTCAGCCCAACTAGCCCAATTTTTTCTTCTTCCTTCAGCCAGGTAGCAAGCTTGATCCATCAGGGGAAGTGAGATGGAATTTATCTTAACTTTAATAAGGCTCTTGGATTCAGCTTCTCTTGAGAAAGTATCAGAATGCTGGGGAAAGGTGCTGTAGCTCACACTACCGTTAGGTGGGTGTGGAACTTGTCAGACAGGCATTCTCAAAGAGAACTTATGAATGATGCAGTGTTTGCCCGGGTGAGGAGAGTGAAGGGCACACAGATGCTCTTGCTGGTGCCAGCAGCAGGAGCGCAGCAATAGGAAAGCTGTGTGTCCGGGGGGTGGGGGGTGGGCAACAGCAGCTCATTCTCGTAGAGCACAAATTTTTGGTCACAAGTTTGTTTCCTTCAAGGAAGCTTCTTAAGGAAGATAAGCATGTCATTCCTACCTTGAGCTCAACACAGTGTGGTATCTATCCCTGAAGTAATTTGAACCCACAACTCACCTACCACACACCCCATTTTTCTTTTCAATCCCATTTATTATAGAGATATATTTAAAATGTACAGTTCATCCACTCTGGTTCTTTACAAGTTCTCAGCATGGACCAGTACCTTGTACATACAGGAATTACTTAGTATAAACTTTCTAACTTCCCTGACTTTTGATATTCCACCTTCATCCACCCCCCCGCATTATCTTGTCTGCCAATCCCATTTCATAGATTTTATTAACAATGCCTCCATGACATTTTCTGCTCAAGGCATTTTAAAATGAAACATATTAACGTACAAATTGAGCAGCAAAGCTCTAATACTGTTTCAGCCAAATGAACTTTCCGAGGGGTGAGAGGAAATGTTGATTCTGTCACAGAGCTGTGGCCTGAAATTCCAACATATTTGGAAACTGCTTGTCAGATTTTAATTATTATTACCCAGAATGAAATGGAAAAGAACTTAAATTTACTTGAGAATTTAAAACTGCTTCCAGAAATCAATAAGCTTTTGGTTTCAAGTGGAAAAAAACTGTAGAGTGTAAGTTCTGCATAACTAAATGTCCAGTATAATTAGGAGCATTTTTCTTACTGCCAATGTCTACTTCAGCAACTTTCTAATCATTTAGTATGGGAGGGAAAGTACTGTAGTCATTTGAAGCAATCAGGAGTTCAAATTCAATGCTGATTCAGTGTTTGGTTCACAAATTTAGCTTTGTTAGAAATTATTCAAACAACCATGAAATAATGTGACCATGAAGTTCTCAGGTGAACCTGAGTGTGGGATATTATACACTGTTAGAATATGAAATATAATAGGTTATGGTTATAAACCCATGTTGATTAGCAAACTTTTTTATTCATTTTTAAAATGCATCCATTAAGATGCAGATGTTGATTTTTCTATAAAGGGTGCAAAATCAAATTATTCTGTAAACCACTTTTGCATGCTAAGATTTTACTTTTTTTCCTGGTATTATTTCTTTATTATTTTTCTTCTTGTAACAGGTGTATTTGTGCTATAATGATTTATTCGGGTTTCAGAACATTACCTTATAATGAAAGAGAAATATTTCATATTTAAAAAGAAATGGAAAAAAAACATTTGGTAATCCACATTTCTAAAACATTAGTAAAAGCTCCTAAACGTTCACTTGGGCTTTGAAAGGTTTTTTAAAGTAAGGATTATAAATGAACACTCTGTTTGCAAGCCCCGTTCTTATCTCCTCTTGGGAAATTCTCAATGTGGCATTAAATGACATTGCACAAAAGATTTGTTTCTCAATCCCTAAGACTTTCTAGACCTTAGGCTGTACCTACAGAATGGGATAATGTTCCAAATTCTTCCAGCATTACCTAAAACACTAAGTAAAAGCTGAACAAAATAGGTATGGGATGTTCCATTAGGTGTGAGCTTAATTTGGTCTTTAGAGCTTATGGGAAAGGAAAGGATAGGAAACTAGCATTTTAGGGAAAGCCACTCTACACCAATTTTTGTTATACTGTGCTGTGCACTTAGATTCATTATCTTATTTCATTCATCTCCCAACAGTCATGTGAGATAGGCACGACTGTCTCTGTTTACAGAGGAAAGTAAGGAAGCTCAGAGAGTTTACTAACTTTCCCAAAGTCACATGACTGTATAATGCTGGAATTTAAACCTAGGTCTGCTGGCCTTCCAAGCCCATGACCTCTCTGCTATAACCTGCCATCACTAGAATTCGCTTTTTATTTTTCATTCTGCATATATCAAGTACAGACAAAAATTGCTGCCAGATTTTCAGTGCACCTTGTATATACGATAGAAAAGAAGTGAGGTCACACCTCACTTATGTCCACATAGCAGGTGAGTTTGCAGTGGCTTTTGGACATTTTTGACTGCAAGGCACAACAACAACAAAAAAATCTCTTTTACATTGAAACCCAGTAGGCACACACTCAACTGAAACAAAAAGTTCATGTAACAATAGTTATGCTCGCAGTGTATGATGTTCTTTGACATTTTCTATTCTATTCCATTCTGTTTCATTCTTTCATTCTTTAAAAAATGCTGGTGTGAACTACTGAATTGATTTCCTGATCTGCTAATGCATTTGTGACCTACAGTTTGAAAAATATTGAATTTGAGCAACACAGAGTGTTTGGTTTGACTGATCTTGTGTCCCTTTCAGAAAAAGCTCCCACTGGACCTAGAGTTCACCAGGGTTAGCATTGTGAAGCCTGTCTTGTACATCCGATTATATAAGACAGAACGGGGGTCTCAGTGGGAATGTAAGCAGGTACTGCCAGCCTCGGCACAGAGCTAAGATTTGGGGCTGGAGGAGATGGGATGGGGTTCCAGCATCTGTATCTGTGCAGATGGCCTTGTGAGAGAGAAAGGGTGCCTGGGACTTGCCCTTCAGCTGCCAGTGGAAGATACATGAAAAATAATACCAATCTTAAATTATTGTAACTATCACATTAATTTGTGATTTACATACCTGTCTTTCCTACTAGACTGGGAACTCTTTGAGGACAGGGGCCATGTCTGATTTGCCTTTTTTATATCTGTATCCCCAGAACCAAACACAATGCCTGACATGAAGATAAACAAAGCATTAGTATATACCTGATTAAAGACAAAATGCTTATTTGTTTCTATTTCAATGTCCAATGCTATGCCAATTTAATCTCCATATTCAGTGTGATACTCTACCTTGTGTCCTGACTCTCCTTGCTGTCTTGAAAACTCAAAGGAAAGCAGCTCTGAGCCCTGTGATGTGTAGATTGGGCTCTTAGTATCTTTTCTGCATCATGATATTCAAAAGCAAACCTTCCTGAGTGCATGTTCCCCACACTGAACTTGGCTTTGCCCGGGGATCTGAACTCAGAATCTTTCCTCCCCCTACTCTGCTGAAAATGCTGAATATAGGACTGCAGCCTAGCAGGTACGTTGGGAAATTATCTACATGAAAGTGTTACTAGCTTGACCAGGAGGTATGCTACTCGATGTCCTGGAAACTCAAGGCAGTGACACTGGTCCTAAATGTGCCCATGAACATGTGTGTGTGGAAATGCTACTTACCTGCAAGGCTGGCATGGAGAGCAGATCATTGTAAGAACAGAAAAGAAACCATAAATATGCAATTTTCACATACGTGAAGAAAACAGAAAGATTGGATGCATTAGAAAAGGGGGTTTGGATGAGGGAAAGGAGGAAACACCAACTTGGCAAAGCCAAAGTGCTGCAGAACCAGCAGAAAGCCAGATTGAGCTTCTGCCCTTGGCTGGTCTCAGTCCCTTGTTTTGGAAGTTCAGCATTTGGCACAAAATAGTTACTTTTCAGGAATAAAACCAGTATCTCAAGAATTGAAATATTCCTCTTCTATCTTCTCATCCCCAACCTGCTACAGATTCAGAGGAGCGGGCTAAGGAGGACCAGGTCAGCAAACAGCCTGCCCAGTGCCTGCTTCCTGTGCCCCCCTGTGTTGTACCCGCCTAGCCTAAAAACTGGCCCCAAATACTTCTCCTCAATGCCTGGCAATAAAGAATTGAAAAAAGTTCATAAAGGGACACCCAAAACTTTTTAAGTGTTAAAGTCTTTTCTTATAAAGGCCGTAAAAATATATTTGAGCTTATTTGTCAAAGATTTGTAATCCTAATAATGTGTTAGAAATGTTTAATGCAGTGAGAACATTCAGGTGTATCAAAACTGCAAGAACCATAGCAACACAAGAGCTCAGCCATAGCCTATAACGATCTGGAATTAATGATAACACGCAGCACACAAATTGTAATATATACATCCACCCCGTAGTGTGTAGCCAGTAATTCTTCCAAGTAATGAGCTTGCTTCTGTCATGTTTGAAAGGCATATACATTTAATTCTGTGGGATTACCTGGAGAAATAGATGCCCATGAATCCCCATTAAGTTCTGGATAGAAACTTCAGTCTCTAATATTTGAAATCATATACTTTTAAGATAATGAAAAACAGGGTGTGCAATTTTGGCAAAGATAAATATAGACCCAAAGAAAAGAAAAATAAAGACCCATGCCCTCTTCCATGGTGTAGAGATATCGCTGGGAAGCAGCTGCCAGCCAGCAGCTCTGTTCCCAGCCCCTCGCATGCGGTGGACTATGACAAGCTCTCACCGTAGAATGCAGGCAGAAGTGGTGAGACTGTTTTATAGGCAAAAGTGATTCCAAAACCAGTGAAAGGAGATTGGAGCCAGCAGGTGGGCTCTGAATGGTCACATGCAAGGCTGCCCACCATCCAGGAAAATGACATTGCACTTGAGGGAAATAAAAGATGTAATTTTATATTGTTAAGGTAAGAGATTTTATGGTTTATCTGTAACAGATAAGATAGTGTTACTTTAATAAATACAACTGAGCATGTTTGAATATAAAGATTATGTTGGACAATACACTATAATTTCATTCTGTGCTAAATTCAACTAATTTTACAGCATTATCAGTGGGCCACTTAGCATCTTTAGGTTTGGTTTGCACCAGTCTAATAGGGGATTATAAACAGTTTGCAGAAGTAAATTATTTCCTACCACAAAGGGCTGAATACCCATGTCTACCTGTTCCAGAAGGCCCCATGAATTTCTCTGCTGGCACCTCACAATGTTATTTATTAATTTTATTTGACATGTGGCAAATCTCTAAAACATCATATAACTCCACGGTCAGCACAGGTTTCTTTTCATTAACCATTATTTTAAACTGTTTCTGCCATTTATGTAGATTGAAGAGAAGATGAATTGTGATGATAGACTAGAATTTACTCAAGGGTTGCAAATAAGGTTAACATTATCTTCATGATATTGTTTGACTTGAATGAAGTATCAAAAAAAAAAAAAAAACAATGCGTGTCTCTCTTTAGCTGTATGCCATGGTTCGGGAAAGTTACCTGCCTGACACAGTTACAAATTCCGTGGGCTCTAAATAGCAGCAGACATTTCTGGTAGGAAAGGCAGAGGAGTTTTGTGGGATCCGGAGTGGGGTTTTCTGTCAACCAAGTAATTAGGCTCTAGATAGAATAAAAGTAATAACCAAGGGAAGAATGTAGGGAGGGAGGGGGAGAGTGGCAGTGAAAAAGGAAAGGAGGAATCAAGTAAGTAGGCAGGATAGAAGAAAGGGAGGAAGGAGGAAAAAAGGAAGAAGGAAAAGGAACTCTAAACAGCGGTTCTCAAAGGTGGCCCATGGACCAGCAGTGTCAGCATCACCTGGGAACTTGATAGAAATGCAGATTCTTGGGCCCCACCCCAAACCCACTGAATCAGAAACTCTGAGGGCAGGGCCTAACCACTTGTGTTTCAACAAGCCCTCCAGATGATTCTAACGCATGTTCTAATTTGAGAACCTCCTCTAGAGGTTGGCAGGTAGAAGATTGTAACCCCCAGGATTCAAAATCATGAGCTCCTGCCAGCTACTCATATAATAGAGGAGGACATGTGCCCATGGAGGATCAGTCCAGTCTGCTGGAGAGAAATAATAGTCCACATGAAGAACTGCACATGATATGTGAGATTACATGTACAGATGAATGTAGGAGTAGTGGTACCTCCCAGAAAAAAAACCCCTCAACTGTTATCTAGAAACTCTGATGGTTGGGTAAGAGGCTAGAGGCTTCCTTACGCTAAAGGTCATGACTTTGGGCAAAAAAGGAAAATATGGGTGTTGATTGATTGGCAACTTAAGAGGATTGAATTGTTTGGACCAAGGTTGACCACTGATAATACACACATGTTTGGAAGATACTACAATTTTAGAACAGTTTCTGTCCCACATTTATATCTCCAGCCCTTTGGAAGAAAGTAAGGCTAGGATAGCCACAATTATTCAAGCCAAGAAGCCTGTCCATATTTCCAAATCTTTTTCTTCTGGTTTTGATCTGGCTCTCTGTCAAGATGAATGGAATTTTTGTTAGAACAATAGGTCTCTGACAAGGGGTGGAGTTTCTTTCAAAACAGATAGGAAGAGCACATTTAACAGAAACCCTGCTGAAAAATGAGGGATAGAGAGGAAATGCCTAAATGAAGCTGTAAAACACTCAATAGAGGGCAGGACTATGGGTTTTGCTAAAAAGAAGGAAGCCTAGAGAATCATGGCCCTATAACTCTCAGAAAGCAATCACGAGGAGTCATGTTTGGTTCATTCAGAATGAGTTACAACCTATGAACTTCATTTCCTTTTTGGTGAGGGTTACAGAGTCAATAGACTAAAATATCATGACTTTGGAAAAGAAAGGAAGAAGAAATCTGTAACTTGATTTTCATTCACTCATTCATTCATTCAATAAGCACCCTGTAGATAAGATGGAGAAATATGGATTGGGTGATAAAGTAATTAGATAGATTCATAGGGTTGAGCTGTTCCCCAAAAATGCGATGTACTTGATTGACTAGTGCTTGGAGGATAGTTCCATTCTCATAATCCAGCATCCTTTTGGGCTTTTCTTGGTCAAGACTTCTGTCAGTGACTGCGAGGGAATGGAGAAGGCATGGCTATCAAGTATGCAGGTGTGTAACTGAGGGGGTTAGTTTATTTATTTTATCCCATAATCAGAAATCAAAAAGAAACAGCTCTGTAAGATTGATGGTTGAAATCAACAAATTGAAATATAAAAGGGATAAGCCAAAATACTGCATTTAGATGCAAACAACCAAGGATTTAACAAGAGGAGGGGGATACACTACTTGCCAATTTTCACCATAAAGAGACTTGGGGGTTTTAGACCCAAGGAGAGCTATGATCATGACCTTCATCTAAATGACCAGCTTGCAAATCAAGGCAGATCATAATGCCATGCAGTCCTATGCTGGCTGCATGCCACTTGGATTGTTGAGGCCAGTTCCAGTTTCCTGAGCATGAGGAATGGTGAGGAAACCCAGGCTTCTCAGAGGAAGATAACCAGAATGGGCAGTGTCTGGTCAATCCTGTCACATGAGAAAGAGAGGAGAGAAGTAGGGTGCTTATTTGGCCTGCAGTACTAAAGCCTGGCTGGATATTTTTGTGATTGTCAAATAATCTAACAGCTATAAGCATGTGCAAGGAATGGTTTACACCGGAGATGGAGTGGGAATCAATGGGCAGAAGTTGCAAAAGGAAAGGTTTTTTTAGTTCAGCATAAGGAAAATACCCTTTACAACTGGAGCAACTGTAAGCAACTTGACGTAAGATACAGGAAAGTTGGTCGAAGAAGTTCTGCCACAGTAGCTGAATGGCCACCTGCTAGGATGCTGTGGGCGGGACTCCGAGCAACTGTAAGCAACTTGACGTAAGATACAGGAAAGTTGGTCGAAGAAGTTCTGCCACAGGTAGCTGAATGGCCACCTGCTAGGATGCTGTGGGCGGGACTCCGCATGGACAAGTTGTTAAGCCAGGTGACCTCAGGGCGTACCTGCAACTCCTCCTCCTCCAGTCTGCAAAATTCTATCTAGACATCATCAGTCGGGCTGCTTATGAGTCCCTTGGCTCTATGAAGCTTCACAGAAAAAGCATTCTTTACCAAACTCTGGTTATTATAATTTCATAGAACAAAAAACCATCATGGTTGAATTGAATATATGTATTTGAGTTTGCATTCACACCTGCATATATCCAGGCTGTAGTACCCTTCTTACTGCATTTTCAGCTGGCAGTTTCTACTTATATTTAAAGATTTGGCACAGGAACTATCTCCTCCATAGGGTCTTCTTTAAGGAAATAGAGCTGACCTTTGTAGTAGCACTTATACAGAATTATAAGTGTCTGCTTTCCCCACTAGACTCTGAGCTCTATGAAGGCAGGGATCTTGAAGCTAGATTCATTATATAAATGTAAGAGAGGACCTGGTTTGAGTAGGCCCATATACATGTGTAGATATACATGTATACACACATATACAGATACAGGCATACAGGAACATGTACATACACACATACACATCTACATATCTACACACATATACATGCATACACATACACGTATATATATAAAAGTATACATATATATTTATGTGCACATGCATACACATATACGAAGGTACATCAGAGAGTTTGTGGAAAAAATAGGATGAAAAGGTAATACAGATCCTTCCATGAACTTTTCAAAGTATGCTTAAGTATATCTACACACACTTACATGTACATGTACACACACACACATAAATATACATATATACACACATATAAATATACGTATACGCACACATAAATATACACATACACACATATATAACTATACATTGCACGTGTGTGTACATACATACACACATAAGCACATACATGTGTACACGCACACATACACATATGCACACATATTACAGGCATACTTCAGAGATATTGTGGGTTTAGTTCCAGGCCACTGGAATAAAGTGAAAATCACAGTAAAGCAAGTTATACACATTTTTTGGTTTCCCAGTGCATGTAACAGTTATGTTTACACTATAGCGTAGTCTATTAAGTGTACAATAGCATTATATCTAAAAAATGTACATCACTAAATTTAAAAATATTTTATTGCTAAAAAAAAGGCTAACAATAATCTGAGCCTTCAGCGAGTCATGATCTTTTTGCTGGTGGGGGGTCTTGCCTCTGTGTTGATGGCTGCTGACTGATCAGGCTGATGGTTGCTGAAGGCAGGGGTGGCTGTGGAAATTTCTTAAAATAAGACAGCAGTGCAGTTTGCCGCATCAATTGACTCTTCCTTTCAGGGGAGATTTCTCTGCAGCATGTGATGCTGTTTGATAGCATTTTACCCACAGTAGAACTTCCTTCAGAATTGGAGGCAGTCCTCTCAAGTCCTCATGCTGCTTTATCAATTAAGTTTATGTGATATTCTAAATCCTTTGTTGTCATTTCAACAGTGTTCACAGCATCTTCACCAGGAGTAGATTCCATCTCAAGAAACCACTTTGCTCATCCATAAGAAACAACTCCTCATCTGTTCAAGTTTTATCGTGAGATTGCAGCAATTCTGTCACATCTTCAGGCTCCACTTCCAATTCTAGTTCTCTTGCTATCTCCACCACATCTTCTTCCAGTCCTCAAAGTCATCCATGAGGGTTGGAATAAACGTCTTCCAAAATCTTGTTACTGTTGATATTTTTACCTCTTCCCATGAATCACAAATGTTCTTAATGGCATCTACAATGGCGAATCCTAATTTACTTTGCCTGGATCTATCAGAGGAATCACTATCTATGGCAGCGTTAGCCTTACAAAATATATTTATCAAAGAATAAGACTTGAGAGTTGAAATTACTCCTTGATCCATCAGCTGCAGAATGGAATGGATGTATTCGCAGACATGAAAACAACATTAATCTCTTTGTACATCTCCCTCAGAGCTCTTGGGTGACCACGTGCATTGTCAAATAAGCAGTAATATTTTGAAAGGAATCTTTTTTTTTTTTTTTTGAGCAGTAGATCTCAACAGTGGGCCTAAAATATTCAGTAAACCATGCTGCAAACAGATGTGCTGTCATCCAGGCTTTATTTAGTATAATTCTTAAGGGCCCTATGATTTTCAGAATGGTAAATGAGCCTTGGCCTCAACTTAGTCACCAGTGACATTAGCCCCTAACAAGTCAGCCTGTCCTTTGAAGCTTTGAAGCTGGGTATTGACTTCTCCTCTCTATGAAAGTCCTAGGTGTCATCTTCTTCTAGTATAAGGCTTTTATCTACATTGACCATCTGTTGTTTAGTGTAGCCACCTTCATCAGCTAGATCTTCTGGACAACTTCCGCAGCTTCTGCATCAGCACTTGCTACTTCACCTTGCACTTTCATGTTATGGGGACAGCTTCTTTCCTTCAACCTCATGAACCGTCCTCTGCTAGCTTCAAACTTTTCTTCAGCAGCTTCCTCACCTCTGTCAGCCTTCATAGAGTTGAAGAGAGTTCAGGCCTTGTCCTGAGTAGGCTTTGGCTTAAGAGAATGTTGTGGCTGGCTTGATTTTCTATCCAGAGCACTCAAACATTCTCCATATCAGCAATACAGCTATTTTGCTTTCTCATTATTCATGTGTTTGCAGGAGTAGCCCTTTTGGTTTCCTTCAAGAACTTTTTCTTTCTATTCACCATGGCTAATTGGCACAAGAGGCCTAGTATTCAGCCTATCTTGGCTTTTGACAGCATGCCTTCTTCACTAAACTTAATCATTTCTAGTGTTACCAAACCAAGTGGGTTCTGTTTGCTTGAGCACCATGGAAAGCCAATCACTGAAGCATGTGTCTTTGCCGTAGAGAAAGGTTTATTCATAAGGCAGTCATGTGAGAAGGTGAGAGATTCACATCTCAGATCCATCTTTCCCATTATGGGTACATTTATGGGGGAGTGGTTAGGGGCAAGGCGAGGCGTAAGGGATCATGATTGGCTAAAGCGTTTGAAGGAGTCCTTCAGTGATCTGTGCAGGCTCAAGCCATCTGCATGTTCAGAAGATGGCAACTTTAGCAGGATCTGGTGGTGGAGCCCTCAGCTCTCTGACATCAAAAGGTCAGACATTCACACGGGCTTAGTAGAAAGGTCTGCTGGCTCAACCAGCCTAGCCCAGTTTGTGTTGGACCAAGCTGACTCCAACACACACATACACACATATACACACACTTACATATATTCATAAGCATATTTGTAGCATATATATGTAGATATACCATCACAGAACTGAAGCCAAGTTTATTGATTGTATCAATAAACATAATGAACTTAATTAACCTATAAAAATAAAAATATTTCCAGATTGGCTAACAAAGCAGAATTTAACACTATGCTGTAAATAAGAGATATCTAAAAGGAAGAGATTTTAGAAGATTAAAAAGTGAAAAGATCGACCACATTTTTAAAGGCAAATACAAGTGAAAAGAAAACAGGGATCATAATCTTGATATCTGACCACTAATCTATATAAAAAAAAATTTTAAAGACAAAGGAGAGCATTTTATAATGCTAAAAGCTAAAATCCACAATGAAGAAATAATCATTTATGCACCTAGGAGCACAGCAATAACTTTCATAAAGCAGAAACTATAGGAGATGCAAAGAAAAAAGAGACACTAATATAAGGAGACTTTAACATGCCTCTTTCAGTCAAAGGCAAAATATAGACAAAAACTAAAATCACTAACTGTAGAATACCTAAACAACACAGTACATATGTTAGAAATTATAGATGTATACCCAACTCTGAACCCTGGTAATAGAGAATACACCTTATTTACAAGTGCACAGGGAACATTTACGAAAACTGATCATGTCTTAGGCCACAAAAAAATACCTAAACAATTCCAAAGAATGAAAATATTGCATCAAAGAAGAAAGTTACAGTCTAGTTTCACTTTATGAGTATTGATGAAAAAATGCTAAAAATTATCAAATAAAACCCAACAGCACATTAAAAAATAGTAGATCATATCCAAGTGGGATTTATTCCAAGAATGCAGTTTTGACATTTGTCAATATTTAACACTCTTCTGTAGTAAAAACATATAATAAAATAGGAATTTTTTAAAAATTTTTTTCTTTTTTTTTTTTTAATTGGTTATGAAGATTCGTGAGATACAAAGCTGATTGTCATCCCTCATGCCCATGATGTGAGGGCCAAATTCATAATGGCAGCATACCCATTGCCACAAACTGCATTTGTAACCCATGTACCCCACCCAATTATTCCCAACCTCCCTCTTCCACCCCCTTCCCCCCCACCTCCACTTTGTAGCCCAAGAAATGTTCTATCCCTCTGCAAGTTCAACGCACTACTGTGGTCTTTCCTTCTTTCTCTCTTAGCTCCCACATATGAGTGAGTACCTGTGGTATTTATCCCTCTCTGCTTTGCTTATTTCACTCAACATAAGTTTCTTCAGGCTCATCTGTGTTATTGCAAATGGGAGTATTTCATTCTTTTTTTATGGCAGAGTAGTATTCCATGGTGTATATATACCACAATTTCCTTATCTAACCATCCATCGATGGACATTTAAGTTGGTTTCATATCTTGGCTATTGTAAATAGAGCTATGATGAACATGGGAGTGCAGGTATCCCTTCGACATGATGATTTCCATTCCTCTGGGTATATACCCAGAAATGGGGTTGCTGGATTGTATAGAAGATCTATCTGTAGTTGTTTGAGAAACCTCCATACTGTTTTCCATAGTGGTTACTAATTTACAGTCTCACTGACAGTGTAGGAGTGTTCCCTTCTCTCCATACTCTTGCCAGCATTTGTTATTCACCATCTTTTTGATTATAGCCAGTCTAACTGGGGTGAGGTGGTATCTCAATGTAGTTTTAATTTGCATTTCCCTGATGACTTGTGATGTTGAACATTTTTTCATGTACCTGTTGGCCATTTGTATGTCTTCCTTTGAAAAATGTCTGTTCAGCTCCTTTGCCCATTTTTTAATTGGGTTATTTATTTATTTATTTTTACTGTATAATTGCTTGAGTTCCTTATATATTATGGATACTAATCCCTTGTTGGATGCATAGTTAGCAAAAATTTTCTCCTACTCTTCAGGTTGTCGTTTCACTCTTGATTGTTTCCTTTGCTATGCAGAAGCTTTTTAGTTTGATATAGTCCCATTTGTTTATTTTTTCTTTTACTCCTTGTGCTTTCGGGCTCATGTTCATCAATTCTGTGACCAGACCTAGTTGCTGAAGTGTTTCACCTATATTTTCCCTTAGTAATATTACAGTTTCAGGTAACATGGTAAACTAAGTATGTACCTCAAGCTCCCAAGTCTGTTTTCTCTATTTACTTAATTGGGAAACACTACAGGTGTTCTTGCTAAGGGAGGAACCATAAGCTGCCCATAGTCTCCTCTATTGTTTAATATTGAAGTGTGAGCCAAAGCAGTAGACAAGAGAAAGCAATTAGAGGTTTAAGGCCTGAAAAGGAAGTAATTAAACTATATTTGCATATAATAAGATTTGATATCTAGAAACTACTATAAACAATAAAAACTTAGCAAACTAGCAAATTATAAAATCAGCATATGAAAAGCAGTTGACTTCTTTTTTTTTTTTTTCCTTTTTGTCTTTTTTCGTGTCCGGCAACTATCGCAACCCTCAGTGTCGCGCCCGTACTGGACCGGGACCGGCAACGGGATCGCAACCCTCGGTGTTGCCCCCACACCTCGCTCAGCCAGTGAGCGGGAACCGGTCTGTATGTGGGATCCGAACCCTCGGCGGGAGCGCCACCACGCTCCCAAGCGGCGCACTGTAGCAGTG
>NW_007739519.1:10654-15766 GCF_000696425.1 Galeopterus variegatus | reverse complement strand
TCCCGCCCCTCGCTCAGCCAGTGAGCGGGAACCGGTCTGTATGTGGGATCCGAACCCTCGGCGGGAGCGCCACCACGCTCCCAAGCGGTGCACTGTAGCAGTGCGCCACCGGGCCGGCCCAAGCAGTTGACTTCTTATGCACAAACAACACACAGCTAAAACTTATAATCATAGAGAAGATCTCATTTAGAATAGCAAAATAACATTAGAATAGAATAGGAAAAAAGAAAGAAAGAAAGAAACCTGGGGGTAAACTTACCAAGAAATGGCCAATGTATATGAGGAAAACTACACACACTCCTGAAAATTATAAAAGTAGATGAAAACAAATGGGTAGATGTACCACGTTCTTGAACAAGAAGACTCAATATCACAACAATGTTAGTACTCCTGTGCTGATGCAGAATTGCCACATGATTCCAATAAAAAGACAGCACTGTCAGCTTTTTCTTTCTGGTGCTAGAAAACTTAAAGTTCATTTGTGAAAACAAATGGGCAAGAATAGCCAGGAAAACCTGAAAGAAAAAAGCAGTGAAGATGGAATTGTCCTTTAGGTACTGAAACATATTATAAAGTTCTGTAATTAAAACAGTGTAGTATTGGTGCATGAAGAAGTTTCATGGAAAAGGACAGAAAATCCAGAAATGGATTCTACATAGAAATTTAGTATATAATAATGGTGGCATCTTGAATGACTGAATAAAGATTGACCTTTTGCTAAATATTATTGAAATAAGTGAATACCTATATCAAAAAAATATGAAACTGGATCCATTCTCTTTATCATATATAAGCATACATTCCAGCTGAATTAGAGATATCAATATGAAAAATATGAAACCATGCAAGTACTAGAAGAAAAAAAATAGTGAATTCCCCTAAAACCTAGAAGTGAGGAAAACTTTTCTATGACTCAAAATCTAGAAGCAATAAATGAAAGGATTGATAAGCTTGACTATATGGAATTTTAAAAAGCTAAAATATTCTGTTATGCAAAAAAGTCAAATGAACAAAAAGAAAAAAAACCCAAAAGGCAAATTAGTGGAAATAGTTGCAGCTTATATCCCAGAAAAATGTTTACTATCTCTATATCAAGAGCCTCTAAAATAGAGAAGAAAAAGACCAACAAACAAAAGAAAAGTGGACAAGAAATGTGAAAAGAGAGTTAACGAAAATGCAAATGGTCCTTAACCACATGAAAATATGCTTAGCTTTCCGATAAAAACAGAAATACAAATTGAAGTTACACAGAGACAATATTTCTCACCTATCAGTTTGGTAAAAATTCAA
This sequence comes from Galeopterus variegatus, assembly GCF_000696425.1. Taxonomy (NCBI): domain Eukaryota; kingdom Metazoa; phylum Chordata; class Mammalia; order Dermoptera; family Cynocephalidae; genus Galeopterus; species Galeopterus variegatus. Next base: position 14,476 of record NW_007739519.1, on the reverse strand, counting down.
AAGTTTGGCAGGAATCTATGATAAGGTGGCAGGGGTGTGGTGAATAGGCTTTCTCATTCACTGCTACTGGGGATGCAATGTGGTACACCCCTAATTAATTCAATCAAAGCACATCAATGGATGCTATAATTAGTGAGGAAAAGGTTGGTGAGGAACAGGATATACATAGCATACCTCCTCACAAAATACATGTGTGTGTGTATATATATATGTGTATATTACAAAGGAAAAAGAATAACTTTACTGTGGAGAATCCTGACGAAAAGGTTGGTGAGGAACAGGATATACATAGCATACCTCCTCACAAAATACATGTGTGTGTATATATATATGTGTATATTACAAAGGAAAAAGAATAACTTTACTGTGGAGAATCCTGACAGCAAGTGATTAAAGTTAGCATCATAATTAATGAGGCAAATCAGAATGGTGTACCACTGGATTGATGCAATGAAAAGAACATAGCCTTGTCTGTGTGCTATTCCTACCTAAGATGCAAGCCTAAGCCTAATTAAGAAGAAACGTCAGACAGACTCAAACTGAGAGACAATGCACAGGAAATTGGACTGCAATATCCAAAAATGTCAAGGTTATGAAAGTCAAGAAAAAATTGAGTAACTGCTCCAGATTGAAGACGACTAATGGGACATGACATCTAAATGCAGCGTATGATCTGGATTGGATCCTATTGCTACAGAAGACATTATGGGGAAAATAGGAGCAATTTTAGATTAGATAGCAGCGATCTATCTGTGTTGATGTTCTGGTTTGATGGCTATATTATGGTTATTTGGTGAATGTTCTTGTTTCTAGGAATTACATACTTCAGTATTTGGAGGTGATGGAGCTCATGTTAGTAGCTCACTTTCAAACAGTTTTGAAAAAAGTCTTTATACAATTTGAAATTCTTTGTAAATTTGAAATATTTCAAAATTAAATTATCTTTAGCATTTAAAAGTGTCTTTAATTCTTTTTCATTTAAAACAGGCAAAAATAGATATAGCCCCTAATGGAGGAGAATTTGGCAATAATTGGCTAAATGGCATACCCTCCAACACCCCAACTTTACTTTTAGAAATTTATTCCAAAGATACACTTGCAAACAAATTAAAAGGCACGTGTACAAGACTATTCATTGTAACACTATTTGGAGGAGAATTTGGCAATAATTGGCTAAATGGCATACCCTCCAACACCCCAACTTTACTTTTAGGAATTTATTCCAAAGATACACTTGCAAACAAATTAAAAGGCACGTGTACAAGACTATTCATTGTAACACTATTTGTTATAGCAGGAGACCAGAGTCTACAAAAATGCCCATCATTAAGAGACTGGTTGAATAAACTATGGTGTAGCCACATGATGGAGTCTTATATGACTGTAACAAAGAAAGAGGAATATTTCTAGAACTATACCTAAAGGGAAAAGGAGTGTCTAGAAATAGAAATTAGACTTCTCTGAATATACTTTGTAGAATTGAATTTGAAACTATATAAATATATTTTATCTATTCATAAAACTAAATTTATTTTTAAACATTTGTAAATGAATTTCTCGAAGGCAAAATTAAACAAATGAACACAATTGTACATTGAATTGGAGGTATAACCAAACGGAAAGTAATTATTTCAAGTAACTTTAAAAGATGGAAATTTGATTGTACATCCTAGCAGAATATACTCTAAGGACAAAAATCAAAAACAAAAACATCTCTAAAAAATAAAGGTCTTAAACTGTTTTTAGCAGTCATATCGTTGTTTCTTTAAGGCAATTGTATGAATATTGTGGAGCTAAAGCAAAGAAGTAATTATGTTGGTGTCATTGGGAATGAGATTTTCAGCACAGTTGAAACTCTAAATCTGAACTGGGAATATGATGATTTTATCTTTAAAAAAAGGATTTCTTGTAAAAAGGCCTAGATATAAGTACCAACCCCGTCGCACTGAGCTTCCCAGTACTGCAAAAATAAATAGGCTTTCTTAGATAAATGGATGATTCCATGTGAGAAGCAGATAATGTACATATGAGCCTAGAACATCTCGTCATTCCAGAAATCAAAGATGTCAAATATTAATTTGGGGCTTGTCAAAAAGACTCACATGCCAACCTGAAGAGGCTTCTACTAGTTAAAGACGGGAAAATTTGAAAATCAATAATAACAACAAATGCAATGGATTGAAATGCTTCAAATATGTTACAATGTGTAGATTAATAACAATACTTTTTAAAAAGCCTCATTGGTCATCTTTGGAGAACACTAGGAAGACTATTAAATACTGAATTTGTGTAAAACTTCCAAATCAAAAGTCTCTTCAGTATTTTGGGTGATAAACTGGAGCTTGATTGATGAACATAACTTTTTCCATATCTGGCTTTATTCTTGAGATGGCTCCATTCAAAACATTTAATGATAATCTCTTCAAATACCTAAAAGTTACTATTGACAAAAAAGGTTTTGCACAAGCAGGAAGTCACAAATGCTGGGAGATTATCTATTGCTTTTTCCCCACTTGAGAGAAACTTCTTTCTTGCCATTAACCAGAATTCAGATAATCCAATCTCTTTAAATTATACTTTAAGGGTGCAATGTTTCTTTAGGTTAATGGTTTTTTCTTTTATTTCTTTGACAAAAATAATGTTGATTATTTTCAATGATAATGTGGGTGGATTTGGAATCTGATCAGAAGTTTTTAATATCAAGTTTACAAAATAATGGGCATTTCTATAGACCTACACATATTCTGCTCTTCCAGTCTTAATAATTTTTCTTTAAGGTTCAAATACTGACACCTTTAGAATTATAAAGTTGATTATATATCACTAGTGAATAATTTTTAACTCTATAACATAATTGAAGTTTTGCTTTGAATCCATATATTTTACACGTACATGTTAGTATATGCTGTGGTCTAAAAGTTTGTGTCCCCCCAACATTCTTATGCTCAAATCCTAACCCCCAAGGTGTTGTATTAGGATGTGGGGCCTTTGGGAGGTGATTAAATCATGAGGCTCTGCCCTCATGATTGGGATTAGTGTCTTTATAAAAGAGACCTCTGAGAGCTAGCTAGTCCTTTCTGTCATATGAGTTATGGTTAGGAGGCAGGCCCTCACCAGACATCAAATTTGTCTTGATCTTGGACATCCCAGCTTCCAGAACTGATGTTTGTTGTTTATATGCCACCCAATCTATGATATTTTTGTTATAGCAGCCCAAACTAAGATTGTTTACTTTCACAAATTCTTGAAAGTTATCTATTGCATTCACTCAGTTTCTCAAAAATGTTGGTAAGGAACCATTTTTGATGCCAATAACCCATCCTTCAACAAATCTTAAAAGTGAGACCCCCTTCACCAAAAATAATAGCAACACTGGTAACAGTAATGCTTTGTCCAGTTCACAGATTCTTGTAAAACTCTTTGGGGCAGCCGATACACTTCAATATGAAAATGAAATAGGAAATAGCTAAGTTTCCACTTTTGAAAAATACTGCTAGAAGATGCATGGATAGTGTGTCATGACCCAGACAAACTTAGTACAGAAGATCATTAAATCACGCAAGTTTACACTGAAGTTTGGTATTCAGCATGAGTGTGAATCTTTCAAAAGGAATTCTTTTTTTTACCAAAAGTGGTATTCTGATTCCATATCTTTCGCAAAGCAAAAATTAGGTGGGACTGTAGTGTCTTGGATTTTATTAGATTTGCTGTTCTGACAACTTCGTATAATGAGGAATTCAGTTCTATAGGCCACCTTTTAGATAGGAGACCTCTGTGAATACAGCAATGGATTTTTTTTTTTTTTTTTTTTTTTTTTTTTTT
>NW_007739519.1:8615-9847 GCF_000696425.1 Galeopterus variegatus | reverse complement strand
ATCTTTATAACATTCTGTCGGCATTTATATCCAAAACTTACAATTTTTTTTCTAATATTTTGTTTATTCCAAAGAGTCTGTGTAGTTTTGATCATTTCATCCCCAGTAGCTTCTCTGGTATGCAGTGGATACTGTGGTGACCCCATCTGGATCAGTTCTTCTGGGTGACACACTTGTCCCCAGTGCTGGGCTCATAGCTGTGACCCTCACTGAGAACTACCTAACCCAAGGTGACACCCCTTTCCATGGTTCAGCCTGTGGCTAATGGCTGGCTGCTGTGACCATAGGAAAGCTCAGTCCCCTTTCCTCAATTGAGGACAAGGTGAAGGGACACCTCTACTCCAGAGCTCCCCATAGGATCAACGGAGACCCCAATTGCTGCCGTAGTGCAGGCAGCTTCTTCTTGTGCCCAGTCATGACCTTTCCACTTCCTTACAGGTGTCTCTACTGAGCCCCAATAAACCTTTACTCAACACTCTTCATGCCCAGAGTCTGTGTCCAGGGCAAACAATTGAAAACAGGTATATTTTCTGTACCACAAATAATGTTCTGAGCATTTCTTTTGAGGGATTCACACTAAATGTTGTACACCAAGTTCCATTATTAACATCAGTACTCATCAATCTGCAGTGGAAACTTGTTCGATTTAATGATCTCTGAACTAGGTTTGTCCCTAGGTCATTTGACACATCATTCAGGCATCTTCTAACAGTACTATTCAAAAGCCGTACCTTTCCTATTTCCTGTGCTTCACTAGTCCCAAACATGATGCTGACAGTTTCCATGCAGCCTGGCAAAATGAGTGATACCGTAATTGCAGGAGGGATTTTGGCTTTAGCTATTAAATGCAGGACATTGTAACTGGCTTCTTGTATTGAATCTGATACAGTTGTAACCAAACTCATATATGCCTGTGATTCTTATTGTGGACCTGCAGACAATTTTACCAGTTCCAATCTTTTTCTGTGTAAGGTTGATGCTTTTGGGAAAAGTCCTGCCATTATTGCTTCATCTGATTCCTTTCTCGTTAAATACAACATTGAGGCTGAAGAAGGGAGGATTATTGGAAAACGCAAATCTGAATTTGAGATCATCCTTATCATGTCAAACTTTTTTTTACTACTCTGACTTAGTATACCTGATTATTTTCCTTTCATAAAAATGTTGTTAATTATGGTGGGAAAATGTATCTCTATAAATATACAATAGTATTAATAATAGTCACATAGGGC
>NW_007739519.1:5759-6755 GCF_000696425.1 Galeopterus variegatus | reverse complement strand
AATTTCATGGAAATATTCACATTATCTTTTAATTCTATTTTTCCATGAACTTTTTGAAGTATACTAATAGTTTTGTTTTTCTTAATAGAGTGTTATTTTTTAGAACAGTTTTAGGATTATAGCAAAATTGAGTCAAAGGTTCTGAGCTCCCATATACACCCTGCCCCCCACAGGCACAGGCTTCCCCACTACCAGAGTGGTACCTTTGTTACAATCAATGAACCTGCTTTGATGCATCATCACCCAAAGTCCGTAGTTTACATTAGGGTTCACTCCTGGCATTGTACATTCTGTGGGGTTTGACAAACATAATGGCATGTATGGACCATTATAGTATCATACAGAATAGTTTTCTTGCCCTAAAAATCCCCTGTGCTCCACCTATTCATTCCTACTTATCCCTCACCTCTGGCAACCACTGATCTTTTTAGTGTCTCCAGAGTTTGGCCTTTTCCAGAACATCATATAGTTGGAATTACACAATATGTAGCCTTTTCACATTGTCTTTCACTTATGAATATGCAATACGTATGTATAGTGTTCAAATGTAATTTCAACAGTTGTACATTTCTGAATGGCTGTAAACAGTGGTTTACTGCTATGATACCTGTAGACATCAGCATCCCCTGGCCCATATGTAACCCATCCGAGGCACACGGACAGCGCCACTGCACTGTCATGCTTCCCGCATGCCCACTCCAACAAATCCCACCTCCAGGTAAGAGAAACAGCTTCTGTTTTATCCTGGTTGCAGACATTTCCATAACAATTAAATCCCTGGTGTCTAAACTGCTCTTCTGGTTTTTCCTTTCACATGTTGTTATTATTAGGTGCCGGTGAGCACTGGGTGCTTCATGACTGAGCTCCTTGTCATTGGCTGTGAGAACTGAGACAGTGTTGAATGGGTTCAGGCTATGTCAAATTTAAGACAGAATCTACTCAGGTCTGTGAGGAAGGGGGAAATTATCTAGTGAAAATGGATTTTTTTTTTTTTTT
>NW_007739519.1:0-5107 GCF_000696425.1 Galeopterus variegatus | reverse complement strand
TTTTTTTTTTTTTTTAGCAACAAAACCCAGAAAAGAGTATAACACCTGTTACTTTATCAGGGTGCTTCAAGGCCTGCTTTTAAGGACATGGAAAGAACCACACTTTAAATGCTCATTATCTGGGGAAAAAAATGTCCCTTGAGGCCTTATTCTGAGCAGCAGGAGTTCACAGCTTCTACCTAAACTTGTGAGAAGACCATACTGAAACCCCACTCTGAGTTTAGGCCTTCGCTTTTCTGCTTTTCTGCCTAGTAGTCCTCTCTCTTATCTCCAAGACTAAATAAGCCCTTGTCTTTTTCTCCACAAGGGGTAGGATTACATAACCCTCAATAATTAAAACTTTTCCAGCCATAAATACTCTTTTATTTGAAACACTGTCAAAAAGGATTTATTGGCTGTAGGTCTTTTTCTTGCTTGATGGAATTTCCAATTCCATTGTCCACAAATTTCAGAATCAATAATTAGGAAATTATTCTGATGGCAATAATTAGGAAAAAGAGAAGCTGAGAATCTGGGATTAGAAGAAGGTTGAGGAGAATCAGTGATTTGGGGGGGAATAAAGCCAAGAGTGGTGAAAGAAAGGAATTTGAGGCTTTAGAACCTCCATCGGTCCTGTGACTTTGGAGAGGCAGAGTGTGTATCAAAGGGTCAGAGTCTGTGGCTTTGACGTGTGGTGGCTCAAGTAGAGTGATTGTTATAGCTCATGACTACGTAATCCCATGCACTGAGAAGGGAGAGACATTGCTTTCCTAATTGGGTCAACCGGGGGAGACATTCCTGGGATTTGGTCCTCCAGGACCGTGGTGGGTCCCAGAGAAGCACGGACTTCAGGGTGAAGGACCAGAACCAGGAGCATGACCATCACACTGCAGTGAAGCAAGGCAAAGGTACAGATGACATTTTTGAAACTGTGTAACAAAGTATAAATTAGTTTAATTATGCAAAATACTGTTGTTGTTGTTTGTATATTATCCATGTAGTCTTATTTTAGAGAATTTAACAACATTTGATGAGAAATTATTATGGGATTCCAGAGTCAGAGCTAAGCCTACAAAGAATGTGATACATTCTTAGAGAATGTGGGTTCTAAGAGAAAAAGTCAGAACATTTTTCAGTCTTTTTCCAGTAGCCCCTGATATTTTTTCTTCTCTTTCCCTTTTTCTCCTTTTCTTCCTTCCTCCTCTTTTCTTTCTTTCTTTCAGCAGAGATTGTCCTAGTTATCTATTCCTACATAAAGACTACTGCAAAACTTAGAGGTTTAAAGCAACAGCCGTTATATTATATGTCATGATTTTGTGGGTCAGGAATTTGAGCAGGGCTTAGCTGGATGGCCTCTTGTGCCTGGTGGTATAACTCATTCAGTTAGGCTAGGAGGTGGGAAGATGGCTTCATTCACATGTTGGCACCTTGGCAGGATTGACTAGAAGGCTGGGCTCCCCTGGGACTGTTCATTGGTGTACCTGCACATGGCTCTCCGGCATGGTGGTCTCAGGGTCCTTGGACTTCTTACATGGCCTCTCAGGACTCCCAGAAAGGAATAGAATCTGCTAGTTTATTAAGGCCTGGGGAATTCTGTTGGTCAGAACAGTCACAGAGTCTACATTCAAGGGGCCTGGGCATAGACATCCCCACTCAATGGGAAAAGTATCAAAGAACTTGCAGCCTGTTTTAAAGGTGTGATTTATTGTGATATAATTTACACATAGTAAAATTCACCTCTTTTAGTATATGGTTCTATAAGTTTTGACAAACATTAACAGCCCACATTCACTCTGATTGAGATGTAGAATATTTCTATCACCTCCAAAATTCCCTTGTGCTGGCCCTTTGTACTCGAACCTCTATCTCTACCTGCTGCCCTTGGCAACCACTGAAGTTTTCTCTTCCTATAATTATGCCTTTTACAGAACGCAGTATAAATGGAATAATCCAGTATGTAGTCTTTTTAATCTGGCTCCTTTTCCTTATATAATGCATTTGAAATTATGTTGTTGGTGTGTATAAGTAGTTTGTTTCTTTTCATCGCAGAGTAGTATTCTGTTCCATGGATGTACCACAATTTGTTGCCCCATCCACCAATTGAAGAGCATTTGGGATGTTTGCAGTTTGGGGTGATTATTAAAGCTGCAATAAACATTGCATACAGATTTTTAGGTGAATTTCTTCTGCACAAATATCTAGGAGCAGGATTGCCGGGTTGTATGGCTAGTGCATGTTTAACTTTGGACTTTGCAACTTTTACCAAGTGGTTGCACCAGTCTGCATTCCCATCTAAAAGTACGAGAGCTTCAGTTGCTTCACATCTTCACTAATATTTAGTTGTTATTGTTTATTATTTATTTTAGCCCTTCTAATAGATATGTAGTAGTATCACTTCATGATTTTAATTTCCCTGATGACCATTCATGTTGAGGATCTTTTCATATGCTTATTTCCCATCATTATATTTTCTTTGTGAAGTAACTATCTGAGTCTTTTTGCCCATATTTTGAGTTTTTGGCTTTCTTATTATTTGATTTTTAAGGTTTTTTTACATATATTGTCAATAAGAGTTCTTTATCAGATATATGTCTTACAAATGTTGTCTCCCAATCTGTAGCCTGTTATTTAATTTTCTTAACAGGTGTCTATCATAGAGCAGAAGTTTTCTGTTTCAATGAAGTAAGATTTATCAGTATTTTTTCTTTTATGAATTGTGTCCTTGAGGTTGTATCTGAGAAATTTTTGCCTAACCCAATGTCACAACTATTTTTCCTAGAAGTTTTATAATTATAGGTTTATGTTTAAGCCTCTGATCTATTTTGAGTTAGTTTTCATATATGGCATGAGGTATGGATCCACACTTTATTTTATTTTTTGAGTATGGATGTCTAATTTTTTCAGCCCCATTTATTGGAAAGACTGTCTTTTCTTTGTGCTTTTATCAAAAATCAATTGATATAATTGGGAGTAATTTCTGATCTCTTTATTCTGTCATTGATCAATGTGTTCATTCTTTCTCCAGTAACATTCTGTTTTAATTACTGTAGATTTATAGTTAGTCTTGAAATCATGTAGTGAAGATTGTCCAATTTTTTTCAAAATTGTCTTGGCTATTCTAATTGCTTTTCCATATAAAATTTAAAATCACCTTTTCAATTTCCAAAAAAAAAAAAAAATATGTAGCTGCAATTCTGGTTGGTATTGCATTTACTGTATACATTAGTTTGGAGAAAATTGATCTCTTTACTATGCTGTCTTCCAATCCATTAATAAGATATACTCTCCATTTACTTAGGTCTTTTATTTCTTTCATGTTTTAATGTTTGGCAGTTTTCAGCATACGGATCTTGCACATAGTTTGCTTATGTCTCTTTTATGTTTTCATTGCTATTTTAAAGGTACTGACTCTAATTTCAATTTCCAGTTGTTTATTGCTCATGTTCAGAAATATAATTGATTTTTGTATTTTGATCTGGTATCCTTGATCTTGCTAACCTCAGTTCTAAGAGCTTTCATTTTGTTGACTCTTAGGAATTTTCTACATAGACAATCTTACTGTCTGTGAATAGAGACAGCCTTTTCAGTCTGCATGGCTTTTTTCTTTTTTCTTTTTCCTTGTATGGCTTAGACTTCCAGAATAGTAATGGTGAGAAAGTCATTTTTGCCTTTTCCTGATCATAGGGGGAAAGCACTTTCTTTCATCTTAAATAAAATGTTAGTTGTAGGTGTTTTATTGATGCCCTTTATCAAGTGCAGAAAGTTCCTTTAAATTCCTACTTTGCTGAGAGGTGTTTTTTTTTTTTAAATCATGATTGGATGTTAAATTTCATCAAATGCTTTTTCTAATTCTATTAAGATAATCATATTTTTTTATTTATTCTGTTGATATGGTGAGTTACCTTGACTGATATTCAGATTTTAAGTCCCACTTGATCAGAATAGACAAAGATTTTATATATTGGGATTTGATTTTCTTCTGTATGAAATGTATCCTTCTTCTGTGTCTGCAGCTCCCTAAGATTCTATACTGTCATGCTAGCCCACACTCAGGCTTTAACAATTCATTGAGGATTTCAGCTGAATTTTCCTTACCCATTTGCATGGCATCTTTCTTTCTCTCTTTCATGCTCTGTCGCAGGTGAGCCAGCACCCACACCCCGACTCCTTGGACAGGCCCATCGTTCCCTTCTATTTCTTACTCTTTGGCTGATGTGGAACTTCAGCTTTCTTCTAGGCTCAAGAAAAGTTATAATTTTATAGTATTTTTCAGCTTTTTCTTGTTCTTAGGTGGATATGATGTTCTTTCCAACTTTCTACATCCTCAGTACAGCAAACCCTGTGGCCATTTTTTTTTTTTCGTTAAATTTTTATTTTGTCAATATACAANTCTTGTAAAACTCTTTGGGGCAGCCGATACACTTCAATATGAAAATGAAATAGGAAATAGCCAAGTTTCCACTTTTGAAAAATACTGCTAGAAGATGCATGGATAGTGTGTCATGACCCAGACAAACTTAGTACAGAAGATCATTAAATCACACAAGTTTACACTGAAGTTTGGTATTCAGCATGAGTGTGAATCTTTCAAAAGGAATTCTTTTTTTTTACCAAAAGTGGTATTCTGATTCCATATCTTTCGCAAAGCAAAAATTAGGTGGGACTGTAGTGTCTTGGATTTTATTAGATTTGCTGTTCTGACAACTTCGTATAATGAGGAATTCAGTTCTATAGGCCACCTTTTAGATAGGAGACCTCTGTGAATACAGCAATGGATTTTTCTTTTCTTTTTTTTTTTTTTTTTTGTGACCGGTAAGGGGATCGCAACCCTTGGCTTGGTGTCGTCCACACCGCGCTCAGCCAGTGAGCAAACCGGCCATCCCTATATAGGATCTGAACCCGCAGCGGGAGCGCCACTGCACTCCCAGCGTTGCACTCTCCCGAGTGCGCCACGGGGCCAGCCCCAGCAATGGATTTTTCAATTCCCAGATTTTTCAGATTAAATTTTGCTATCAAATCTTTATAACATTCTGTCGGCATTTATATCCAAAACTTACAATTTTTTTTCTAATATTTTGTTTATTCCAAAGAGTCTGTGTAGTTTTGATCATTTCATCCCCAGTAGCTT
>NW_007739518.1:35597-35832 GCF_000696425.1 Galeopterus variegatus | reverse complement strand
TAACCTACATCTCCGCATCCATCAGGGACACTTTTTGTACTCCTGCAGATAATCAGAGAGAAGATTTCTTGCAAAGGGCACTCTCAACCCCTGCAATACATCGTTTCCCAGGCGAACATCCTAAATGGGGTAATTAGAACTGAAAATCGCAAATATCTGTCCACTAACTGAATAAAAATGGAAATGTCCGCTCTGAGGCATCATTACATGCTTGTTGAGATAAATCCAGTTCTTT
>NW_007739518.1:29466-30111 GCF_000696425.1 Galeopterus variegatus | reverse complement strand
CACAATGTGCAGAAATCCAGAGATACATAGAATTCCTATAAAGAAATATGTAAAAAAAAAATTTAAAAAAAAGAACGACCCTAAAGTTTGACCAGATAGGCAAATGGCAGGAGACCCTTACAACTAAAATTTTAAATATATATATAATAAGGGGCTCCACCTGTCTGTTAATCTGGAACTCAAACCATTAAGAGGTGGAGATTAGGAAACCTTTTACAGTGTGGCAATACGACAGGGCATTCACAGGCCTGGGAGCTCTCCTACGAGGCTGGCTTCAGCATCTCTTGGAGTGATGACTTTGGAGAGTGGCCAGTCAATGTCCAGTGACATGCGTTGAAAGTGTGTGTGGCCTCCTGCCAGGGACTCTGCTCCTAGACAAATGCCCTGGAGCTTTGCTGGGCCAGTGTGGCCTATGGGCCAGATCCAGGTGCACCCCTTGCTAACTTGGTGACTCAGAGCAAGTCTGCGAACCTGAGTGGAGAGTTCTGCTGCACCATGGGGGCGGGCAGCCTTGAGCACCAAGGCTCAATCTGTCAACTTCGCTCTTACCCTGGCAACAGGACTGGGGCAGGTGGGGTGGGCAAACTCGGGGTGCAGGCCCCCTTGGGTGTGTCAACTGGAATTAAGGATGTCGAGGCTAAAGAT
>NW_007739518.1:23820-24136 GCF_000696425.1 Galeopterus variegatus | reverse complement strand
TTTTGTGAGATCTTGAGGCAAAGTCCTTATCTAGGAATTACTGCCCAGTCAGGTGATTTTGTCTTTTTTAAATGAGAAATATGGATCCATGAATCTACACCTTTTAGTTTTGCTGAACAGGGATTAGTTAGGAAAACCTATAAGGTCCCCTCCATCAGGGTGGAGGGAATTTTTAATTAAATATCTTTTCCAATATACAAAGTCACCAGGGTGTAAATCAGGCAATTTTGTTTATCTTCTTCTCTGGGGAGTACCTTGTAAAAAGAATCTCTTACAAGCCCAGTATTGTTGTCAAGAAAGTTGACAAGGTTTTTAC
>NW_007739518.1:20457-21794 GCF_000696425.1 Galeopterus variegatus | reverse complement strand
TTTATTTTGTGGGTAAAATACGGGTATTATTGCAAGGGCTGGTATAAGCAGTAATTAACCTCATTTTTATGCAGTCCTCTATTATGGGTTTAATCCATCAGAGCACCTCTGATCTTAGAGGGTATTGTTTCATGTTAGAAAAAGGCTTAGTTAAATTTATCTCCACCTGGATGGGGGTTGCTGATAAAATCTTCCCAATATCAGTGAGTGACTGAGACCATAAGAATTCTGGCAAGTAACATAATGGCATCTGTAGTTTAGTCCTTAGCACCGTAGAGTGAATTTGAACCAAATCATTGAGGCCATCATAAGAAGGGTTCCCAAGTGAAAATTTTTGGTCAGCATTAGATGTTCTTAAATTCAAATACATTTTCCCTTTCAGACAAAAAAGAAATATGGGCATTATAAGTTTCCCCCAAAATCCCAGCCAAACAAATTTATAGGTGCCAGTGGGACCAGTAGGAAAGAGTGCTGCCCAGGTAATGTTTCCAATTGAAGAGATAAGGGCAAGGAGTCATATACATTAATAGGTTTATTTGAAATTCACACCATATTTTAAAAGCCTTTACTCTGAGGAAGGGTTTCCTTCAAAATGGTGGAATTTAAAACAGATCCAGCACAGCAACTACCACCAAACTGCTACCAGAAGTGCCCTGGGCTCCCAAGTCAGGGAAGTGGGGGGCCAAGGGCCTCAGCCATGCCCCCCAACATACACATCCAGCCCAGCAATGACCACCAAGCTGGTGCTGGAAGTACCTCTGGCTCCCAAGCTGGAGCAGTGGGGGGCTGTGGGTCTCAGCCACACACCCCTGACATCTGCATCCAGCCCAGCCATGACTGAGCCACCACCAGAAGCCTCCTGGGTTCCCCTGCCAGAATGAGGAAGGTGCCAGGGCCTTGACCATGACCCTCTCCCTCCTTCCTACTGCTACCACCTTATCTCCCTTCCCCACTCCCCCTCCCCCAACTGCTTTAAAACATCATCTTAGAATGTAAAAATAATAATGATTAATTAATTAATTTTAAAATTAAAAAAATTAAAAAATAAAACAGAGTAGCTGCAAAATCAATCAGGGCTTTAGTTTATTCTCTGTTAAAAACAAAATAAATTTCTTCCTAGGAGTTAGGAGAAAATGAAAGAAACCTTGGAGTCCCTTGGAGCACCTTCATTCAGATGGTGCCACCGTGGCTTTCATTTCTAATTGCCATTTAAATTTTCTGCAGTCCTTTTTAAGATGGCCAGGCTTTTTACAGTAAAAGCAAACACTTTTCAGGGCAGAGTAGTTTCAAGTGCTTTGTTTTGGAAAGCACTGAGTTTTGCAGGTCACTTGTTGTGA
>NW_007739518.1:18692-19054 GCF_000696425.1 Galeopterus variegatus | reverse complement strand
AACAATGCCACCAGAGTCCAGATGAAACTGTCCTTACGTGCTTTGAGAGATTTGAAAGAACTTCCTCAGAAGCTCAGAAAGAAAAAGACAGAAGGAAGACCAGGTGTAGGGAGGCAAGAAGGGAACCGAGGTGAGGGTGGAAGCAGCTCTGCCTGTCTATGTTGTGATTTTCTAGTTGCCACCTGTAAAGAAGAAATTTCATCATTATTTCACTGAGTTCCCCCAAGGTACCATTGGAAACAGGTCTCCCATTCTGGTCGTCAGATCCAGAAAACTGCTTTTTCCAATTCAGCATACAAATGAGTCAGTTCAGCCAAATCAAACTGAAGTTTAATATTCCCGAGTACAATAAGTCCATTTTT
>NW_007739518.1:16211-17044 GCF_000696425.1 Galeopterus variegatus | reverse complement strand
CTGAGGATGGAGGTCAAGGGCATCTACAGGGGCCTTCCTGAACATTCCCTCAGAGAGCACCGTGGAGGAATAGGACAAGACTCGTGGTGTGTGGCATCTCCGGTGGGCTCTGCGGTGACTCCACCTGAGGCCTGTCCACCCTTCTCTTTCTGCATTCCCAGCCCACTGCCCACCACTGCCAAACGTGTGCACTGCGGCCTGAGACCGCATGGTCCCAGATCTGTCGTCACAGTCCTTCCGCGGGCAGCCAGCTCCTCCTCCTGCCTGTCTCTGCCTCAGCCAAAACCCCTCCTGGCCCAGGTTTTCCTCCTGACACTCCATCCACTCCAGGCCCCGCCTTCCAGAGCCCAAGAGCCCCAGCTGGTCCCTCTCCTCCCCTGTCCTTAGATTCTTCCGGCTCCAGCGCTGCCTCTGTGCCAGGGGCTCAGGGATCTAGGCGCACCCCCTAGCCCCCTGCAGGAGATCCAGCCAGAAACCTGGGGTCCTGCGGATTCCTCTCTCCGCAAGCCCCTCCCACTCCATCCACAAGTCGAGTCCCTCCTGCCTCAGGATGGAGCTCACATCTGCCCATTGTCTCCAGCCACTGCCATCACTGGGCCAGTGACCCAGTGACCACTTCACCTCCGTAGAGGCCACCACAGCTCTGCTCCCATCCCCTGCTTCTCTCTTCTCCACCAAGCAGCCAGAGTGACTGTTTTAAATGCGTCAGCTCACACCTCTCCTCCTTAAGCCTCCCCTGGCCTCTGTCTGCACCCCCACTCCTCTGCCCACCGTGGGCTCTGGACAGTCTCACCCCCACACTCAGTTCCTGCTGCCCAGGACACCCCCTTCCA
>NW_007739518.1:13804-14574 GCF_000696425.1 Galeopterus variegatus | reverse complement strand
AGCACTTGCACCGTTCTGGCCACAAGAGAGACGCACACGTGGCTGGCCTGCTACAAAGGCAGACGCAGTGTGTACAGGCTGGTTTTAAGCACAGGTGAGAGGAAGTTGCTGAGCTGGCTCCAGCATTCATTAGGATCCACTGATTCCCTGCTGAGCCTGAGATAAATGACCAGGGAGCCCTGATTCCATCAAGCTTAATTTAAAACCCTGGTGCAGCAAGTGATAAAAACCATTGCTGCCGGCCCCAGGAGAGTGTTCAAGCTGAATATCTTTGCACTCAGATGTGGACATTAAGTAGGAGTAAAGAAAAGCAATCCTGTTTAATTAGACCTTATGACAAAGGAGCTCTTGTATCTCCTCCCAGGTCTCAGGGACGCTCGGCGGCAGCCACCCCCAGCACTGAGTGGAGAGCTCTGCAGAGGGACCTCCGAGCCTGTGCTCCAAGCAGAAGGCTCCCCAGGGTCACGAGAGGCAGGACCGTGGGCCAGCGGCTAGAGCCCACCCATCCACAGCTGCCCAGGAGATGACCACAGGCAAGGGCCAGCCCGTGGCTGCAGAGACAAGGGGCCCCATCCACACCTGAGAAGCGTTTCACCTGGGCGGCAGCCACGAGGGGGAGACAGGGCTGCCGATGCGAGGCCACAGCACAGCCCCTGAGAAGTCACTCAGTGCGTGGCGCTGTGTGTGCTCCCTGCTGGTCCTCTCGACCTGGGGCAGGTCCAGCAGGAGCAGACAGCCCGGCTGTCGGGACGCTGAGACGGAGCAAGGTC
>NW_007739518.1:6405-12545 GCF_000696425.1 Galeopterus variegatus | reverse complement strand
AGCACCCTTTGGAAGGAACGTGATAAACAAGATGTAGAGTCCTCATTAGGAGCCTGTTAGCCGCAGCATCGCCTGGACACACCGCTGACACCGTGTGACAAACACTCCTTGCCTGTGATGACGCCCAGGTGACAGGAGAATGTGGCGGGCGCGAGAAGGTGGGGGAGGGGGCGAGGCCAGGGCTGAGCTGAGGGCTCTCGGTCACCTCTTCCCAGCGGGGACGATGTTTACACTTGGGGACCCCCGCCAGGGTCGGCACTGACCACTCCCCACTTTTGGATGATGTTCCCATCTCGGGGGTCTGTCTGCGGGATGCAGATGCCTCGCAGGACACGAGGACTCAACCGCAGCACGTGGGGGGACAGGGACATGTTGGAGCTGACCGCGGCTGAAAGGCTGGCTGAGCGTCTCATCCATCTGGCACACGCGGCCATCAAAGAGCCCGGCCTGGGCCATTCCAGAGAGTCTGGTGTTTCATTACACGCATGTGACGTTGCAGGACACAGAACAGATTTGTCAGCAAGGTGCCCCTGCCCTGTCTGTCATTTGCCAACACTGACTGAGCATGTGCTGCATGCCAAGCCAGGACCACCAGGGAAAGAGTGTGGAGAAAGCAGAGAGGCCCCTGCCCCTCAGGACCTCCCCTTCCCGGGGCAGGACAAAAACAAGTCACGAGTGGCAGCGCTGAGCAGGTGGAGGGTGCTGTCTGCTAAGAACAGAAGCTGGGAACTGCAGTGGGGGTGGCAGGGCCAGCTGGGGAGGGGCCGCTCCCTTCGCACAGGACAGCACATCCCCAGCCCGCGTCACTGCAGAGTCCAAAGGGGACGCCGCACTTTCGTGTCTCTGGCAAAGACAAGGGACTGAACAGTTATTAATTTTGCTTGTTACCCATCAATTAAAATTAAAAATTAAATGTGCGTGTGTGTTGGCGCTGTCTAGTTATTAAATCCACTGGCATCTCACAGTGTATCAGGAAAACAAAGGGGAAAAAATGATGAAAACCTCCAGGAAACTCTAATCAAGACGTATTTTTTGGAACAGAAAGAAGCAGAAGTAAACACGTGGAATGTTAAAATGCATTGCTCGGTGCACTTTGAACGCATCACATTTAATCCACATTTAAACTGAGACTCACTTCTCTCGTTGGCTGTGGACTGCAACCCACTTTTCTAACAAAGGAAAGACCAAGGGAAGAAAAAAAGAGTAAAACGGAAAACAAAATTAGCAGGCGTGCTGTGGGTGAGTCGTGTCCCCAGAGATCACGCATTAACCGCACTGTGACAGGGCTGAGGGTGGGAAATCCTATCACAGTAACTGAAAGGCGGGCCTTGAAGAGGTGACTGGATTGTGAGGACTCTGCCCGAGTGAGTGGACTGGTCCATTCATGGAGTAATGAGTTGCTGGTTTAACGGGGGTCGTGGCGTGGTCCTCAGGGCTCTGTAAGGACAGCGAGTGAGCCGGCAGCTCCCTCTGGCTCAGCCACTCTCACCATGTGACACCTGCATCGCTGTAGAGTCACCACCAAGAACAAGGCCCTCACCAGATGTGTTCCCTGGACTTTGGGCTTCCCAGCCTCCAAAGTTGTAGGAAATAAATTTTATTTCTTTATAAATTACCCAGTTTCAGGCATTTTATTATAAGAAACAGAAACGGACTAATACAGGTAACTTGGTGGTTCCTCAAAAGTCAAACATATAAATATGACGTGATCCCAAAATTCAAATCCTATGCATACACCCAGAAGAACTGAGAGCAGGGACTCAAGCAGACACACGTGTGCCCACGTTCACAGCAGCACTATTCACAGCAGCCAAAAAGTGCAAGCAACCCAAGTGTCCACCAAGGGACAAGTGGATAAGCTCGCGGTCTGCACACACCCTGGAATATTACTAAACCTTAAGAGAGAAGGCAGTTCTGACGAACGCTCCAGCAGGGACGAGCCCTGCAGACGTCACCTGCAGGGGGGTCACACTCCTATATCTGACCACAGTGCCATCAGAGGAGGACTGTGGGGGAGCCCTGCTCGGAGCCTCTCGCCGTCCACTCTGCTGCACTCTGCAGTGCCTGTGCCTGCAGGGCGACGTCGACAGACACCGCTGACTGAGCAGGGCCATGCCCGAGGGAGTCCATCTGAAATACCCAAAGTTAAACAACACAAAACATGGGTCAACACCCGCAGGTGAAGCCCTCAGAGCCCACAGCCCCCTCTGCCATGTCTCCTCTGCCTGCACCAGGGACCCAGGGCCACTGGCCCCCCTGTCCACCACTGGTCAGGGGTGACCCTCCAGATCCTCAGGCCTGACCTTGTTGCAGCCCTGTGTAAACAGCCAGCCTAGCACCTCCACCCCAGATGCCCCAGAGCACAGCCAGAGAGAGAATTTCACACCAGTCACCCCCAAAATCATGCAGCAGGAGTTCTCTCTCCATGTTACAGGTTTCTACCGCCCACCTCCAACTGATGCCCACACCCTTGCTTGGGGGACCCAGCTAATCGGCTTCCCACCCAGACCCCTCTGCAGCCATCAGCCTGCAGCCCTGCCAGTTGTGGCGTCTGTCCCCAGTCCCTGCCAGGCTGTGAGCCCCGTGGGCCGCCTTCATTCCTGGACCCCCAGGGCTGGCTCAGGGCCCGGTACTTTCAGTCAGTCAGTCAGACCCAACAACTCGCTCAGTCTCTGCATGAAAATAATTATCAAACTGCAGAAGCCAGGACAAGAGTATTCAAAATGCTGGAAACCCGAGTCCGGACTGAGGAAGCGGCTGGACCAAGGAAACGGGGAAGGGGCAAGACCACGACGCCGCCACGGCCGGGCCGCTTCTCCCCGACTCCCGCCGCTGCTTCTGATCCGGGTCGGGGCCTCCGTCTCCAGGACAGGCCCAGGTTAACCAGCAACTTCTTCCCCCTCGCACGGGCAAAACCAGGCCCAACCTCAGCAGAGAAGCGGGCCACGCTGCTCCAGGGGTCGGCGCCGTGTCCCGCTCTTGGCTCCCTGCGCAGAAGCATCGAGTCCCCACATGGTCCCTCCCCGGGCAGCTGAGACTGGCCCTACAGGGGCCACAGGTCATGGGATCCTGGCCGCGCCGGCTGTCACCAGCTGCCGCGTCTCATCAAGCCTCTGAGCACTGAGCCCGCCGCAGCGGCGCCGGCCTGTGAGCGCCAGCGATGGGGGAGCAGCGATGCGGAGAGAGGACGGCCGGGCCTGCCGCTGTCACAGCGCTCTTCTCCGGTCGGGAAGTGCCTGCTGCCCGCATCTTTGGGGGCACAAATACCCTATTAAAATTAGCAATCAAGAGGGAAAAGGTCCAAAAATACATCATTGTCCTTCGGATTCCACTTTGTCCTGCCTCTGAGATTGTGTCATTTTTCTGATTGGAAGAGCTGCTTTTCCTAACAAGACAGTAGGAAAGCTCAGGCAGGTGTCTGCCTTCCTGCCTTATTAGTTTTAATAGCTCAGTACCAAGCAGAGGAGAACAGGGTGTCAGCACGCCCGCCCCAGCTCACATGGGCAGGAGCTCCACCTGGGAGCCAGTCCCCCCACCCCGTGAGGAGCCCGGTGGCCCCACGCGGCTCAGGAACTCCTCTGCTCGGGAGCTGCTCCCGGCCGGGTCTCCGCTGCCCCTGCAGAGAGGCTGCGCAGATGTCGACCAGCCCCAGTGGTGTGTCCCCCACCCCGTGTCATGACATGGACCAAGCCAGCCCCCAGTGGCCATGCAGAGTCAGCAGACAGGGCGAGCTGTGTCCACAGTCCCAGGCGGGGCAGGAAGACGAGGCCGGGGAAGGCTCCAGAAGCAGGAGGGTCAGAGGAGCAGCGTGGCAGAGAGCACCGAGGCCCCAGGAGTCCCCACACCCAGCCAGAAGGAGTCGAAGGGTACGGTTGGAAGGAAGCAGCTGGCACCGGGCAGTGCAGTCCCCGCAGAATGCAGGTCACCAACAGTTGCAGGTGAATGTTTCCGATTGACTCAGGCCTGGCAGGAGGTGGCACCTTCTTCCTGGCTGTGGAGCAGGTGGTGTCAGCCTGGACACTGCTGTGGTCCTGCAGAGCCAGCGGTCATGAGGACGGAGGGATGAGCCCCACGCCGCCCACAGTGGCCCCAGGCGCAGCCTGCTGTGGCTCACGCAGATTCACCCAAACCTCGCAGAGCTGCTGCTTCAAGCCAGACACGGCTGGGACTCGGTGCTGCCCGGATCCCGCCTCGAAGCGTCTGCTGATGGGAAACAGGTCATGACTGTGCAGCCTGACCCGCGTTCCCAAATGAGTCCTCTGAAACTCTCACTCCTGTGGCTGCTGACGGAATTACCCAAGATGCAGATCCACGGTTGAAACATTTGGAAAACAGAGGGTTGAATACAGGTAAAATGTTTCCTCCCTACAGGACCCTTTAGCATGCAGATTAGCACATGCCTTTAGCACATGCCTCTCCCAGAGGGAGTGCTGGGGCTGGTGGCTCTTGATACGCTTTGGGAAATGCCAACCTAAATGACCTCCAGCTTTGGAGGTGGAAACCAAGTGTGCAAAGGCTCTCAGCTGGTAGAGGAGGAGCTGGCTAGGACACACGCCTGCGGGAATGAGGGGCGCCCATGAGGGAGCCGTGGAGAGGAGACCACAGTGCTGGGTCTGACAGAGGAGACTCAGGACGTGCCTGCGCAGGTCCAGAGTCCAGGGAAGGCAGGGCTGTCACTACTGCTCTGTGATCCCTACGCCTTCATGCCAATGTGCTCATTTTATGAGATTTATCTCTCCAATGAGATATAACTAAGTATAGGTATAAACACACAACCTCCCTCTCAAACATGCATATGCACACACACATGCACACACGCGCACATGTATGCACACACACTCTCCCATACAAATCAACACAGGCACACACAGGCCCACCTAGGGGGTAGCACACACAGTCCATCCTCATAAGACTCACACACACGCATGCACATGCACACACACACCCATGGGCACACTCACAGGCACACAATACACGTACACATGCATACACCCACAGGCACACTCACATGCACACACAAGTAGGCACATTCGTGTGCACATGTGTGCACACGCTCACAGGCACACGTGCACAGGCACACTCACATGCATACACACACACA
Organism: Galeopterus variegatus; assembly: GCF_000696425.1. Lineage (NCBI taxonomy): Eukaryota > Metazoa > Chordata > Mammalia > Dermoptera > Cynocephalidae > Galeopterus > Galeopterus variegatus. The sequence continues at coordinate 7,444 of NW_007739518.1, read as the reverse complement.
CACACATGCACAGCCACACACAAGCACACACAGGCAGCACCAGGCACACCCACTCACCCACGGGAGATAGTGATTCACACGTGTAGAAACACATCTGGAGGAAGGTTAAAGGCTCAAGAAAGGATTTCCATTTCCTAAAATCCACAAATGGTGGGGGAGGTAATTCAGACACACCTTCCTGCAGAAAACAGTGAATAATGTGGAGGAGAATATAGACACACCACCCTGGCAGCACCAAAGGGTTGAACAGACAGGGCCCAAGCACCCAGCACCATCCTGTGGGAGCTGGGATCTGAGCAGGTTTCCCAGGGCCACAGCCTGGGCCGGAGTCTGGGGCCCTCAAGGGGATGTGAGCACACCCAACACGTGACTCTTACAGGACTTGTGGCCATAGTAAGCTGTGTGGGTGACCCAAACTAGTCCATCCACCAAAGCCAGGGACCTGTGAAGAGGTTGCCCTTGCAAAGAAAGGGAGGGAAGCAAAGAAAGAGAATTAGTGAAAGAAAGAGAGCTGTAAGAAACATAGTTTCTTTTCTTTTATTTTTTAAGGAATTTATTTTTAAACTGAGAAGGATTGATTGTACATATTTATGGGGTACAGAATGATATTTCAATACATGTACACAATGTGTGATGATCAAATCAGGGTAATTAGCATAGTCATCATCACAAAACATCATTTTTTTTTATGAGAACATTTGACCTCCTCTCTTCTAGTCATTTGAGCACATACAATAAATTATTGTTAATTACAGATGCCCAGCACTACTCTACACCACTAGAACTTACTCCTATCTAGCCATAATTTTGTGTCCATTAACCAACCTCTCACTATCTCCTCCCTCTCCACTCCCCTTCCCAGCCTCTAGAAACCACGATTCTACTCTCTATTTCTAAAAGTTCAACTTGTTTTTTTAGCTCCCACATATAAGTGAGAACATGTGGTATTTATCTTTCTACATCTGGCTTATTTCACTGAACATAATGTCTTCCAGGCTTACCCATGCTGCTGTATCCCATTTACAATAGCTACCAAAAA
>NW_007739518.1:5086-5687 GCF_000696425.1 Galeopterus variegatus | reverse complement strand
TACAGCCAACTTATCTTTGACAAAGTCAACAAGAACATACATTGGGGAAAGGGCAGCCTCTTCAATAAATGGTGCTGGGAAAACTGGTTATCCACATATGGAAGAATGAAACTAGACCATACTTCTCACCATATACCAAAATCAACTCAAAATGGATTAAAGCTTAAGTGTAAGACCTGAAACTATAAAACTACTAGAAGAAAATGTAGGGGAAACACTCCAAGACATTGGTCTGAGAAAGAATTTTATGGACAAGACTTCTGAAGCACAGGCAACAAAAGCAATAATAGCCAAATGGGATTACATCAAACTAAAAAGCTTCTGTGCAGCAAAAGAAACAACAAAGCAAAGAGGCAACCAGCAGAATGGAAGGAAATATTTCCAAACTATTCATCCAACAAGGGATTAACATCCAGAATACACAAGGAACTTAATAACTAAAAACCAAATAATCCAATTTAAAAATGACCTAACATAGATTTGCACCCTGAGAACCAGAGGCTGAGTGGGCAGAAACCCTGAAGCCATTGGAACATGGTCTGAGGTGGCCCCTGACCTGCACAGTTCCCAGGTACGTGGTAGAAGCAGGTGCAAAATTTTC
>NW_007739518.1:2662-3479 GCF_000696425.1 Galeopterus variegatus | reverse complement strand
GTTTGAAGAAAAATGGACTGAAGATTTTTCTAGATTCATAAAAGACCAAATCCACAAATTGAGAATCCCAATAAATTTGAAGTAGTGTAAATAAAGAGAAATCCACCTAGTCACCTGACAGAGAGATAAGAAGACATGGAGAATAAACAGATGACCTCAACCACAAGGGCCGCTAGACAGACCGACAGCTGACTTCTCAGCCACAGTGATGGAGCCAGGACTCAATGGAAAGACAACTTCAAAGTGCTGACATAAAACAACTGCCACGCTGGAATCTTCTGCCATAACATGAGAAAAACTTCCAAGAGGAAAAGTAAAAGAAAACCAACTCTAAGACAAGCTGGAATTGAGAGCAGCCACTGGGATAGCCCAGGACAGAAACTTCAGAAAGACACAATTTGGGTTGGAAACCACAATTCCAGGAGGAAGGTCTGAGGTGCAAGAAGGAAATCAGAGCAAAGAAAGAGGCAGAGATATGGGTAAATGTAAGTAACATTACATTTATAAAATAATAAAAATATCCAGTGGGGATAAATAAGGACGTAACAAAAATACCAAATAGTAATAACATAGGGTTGGAAAAAGCATAAATGGATTTAAATTTTTCCAAGGACCTTTGTGTTAAAAACAGAGCAGTTCGCACCAAGCTTTGACTTTAATCAGTTAAATATGAATGTTTTCATTTCTAGAACTACCCTTAAAAGAATAAAAACATAAAGGATGTCCACGATCATAGAGAGAAGTAAAAAGTGGAAAATAAAAATATTTGGACAGTTCCAAAAAAGTAAGCAAAAAGAGAAATCAAAGATTAAATCCA
>NW_007739518.1:0-1191 GCF_000696425.1 Galeopterus variegatus | reverse complement strand
AGATTTGAAGTGTGTGGGTCCACTTAGGTGCAGATTCTTTTCGACCAACTGTGATCAAAAATACAATATTCATGGGACACAGAACCCACATATCCAGAGGCCGACTTCTCCTATACGTGCATCCTGCAGGACGGACTGCGGAACTTGAGTGTCCACGGATTTTCCTATACCCAGGGGTCCTGGAAGCAAACCCCCCAGACACCAGAGGATGACGGTATTTCAAGAACTCATATCTCACAAAGTACGTTCTCTGACCTCAGTGCAATTAAGCTAGAAAGCAATAAGAGAAAGATGACCAGAGAATCCCCATGAGTCAAGAAATGCATTCTAAACAACCACCAGACAGAGAAGACATAATGACTGAAGTTGGAAAATGTTTGAGGTGAATGATAAATATACCGCACACCAAGCCCGGGCAGGGCAATGACAGCAAAACTTACAGGGGAAATGTGGGACTTAAATGTATGTATTAGGCTAATTAACATATTTGTCAATTAAAAATAAAATAAAACTTTTAAAGATTCATATATTAGAAAAGCAGCCTCAAAATCAATGTTTCAAGAAGTTAGAAAGAGAACAGCAAAATAAGCAACGACTTAGAGAAAAATAGAAACATCCGACATTAATGAAACAGAAAACAACCACACGACTGAGAGGAAGAGAGCAAAGGAAATGTTTCCTCGACATGAAGATAACGTTGAAACACTTCCGTACAATCAAGAGAGAAAACAGACGGCACAGATAACCACGGTCACGAGTGGGAAACGGGCATCACGCAGCCTTTGCGAGCAACTTACTGCCAGTAAGTTTGAAAGTTTGGATGAAATTCCTAGAAAAACATATAAGCTAAAAAAACTTATTCAAAAAGAGATAGAAAACTTGAAAAGTCCTGTAGTCATGCAAGAAATTCAATCTCTAATAAAAACAAAATCTTCCTACAAAGAAAACTCCAGGCCCAGGTGGCTTCCTGTCAAGTTCTATCAAAAATTCAGTGAATTTGCACTGAACAGAGAAAGAAGAAATACACTCCAACAGTTCTTATTAGATTAGCATAAGCTTAATGCCAAAACCTACTTCAGACAGTTTGAAAAAGGAAAATTTCAGGCCAATCCCACTCATAAACATAGATATAAAAATCATAAATAAAACACTATCAAACTAAATCTACTAATAAATAATAGAATGGTACAT
>NW_007739517.1:25458-35841 GCF_000696425.1 Galeopterus variegatus | reverse complement strand
GGCACCCAATTTAGCCTGCCCAGGCCAGGGCTGAGCCAAACCAAAGTTACAGCCAGATGACCCTCATTTCTGGAGACCTTTGTGTGGAAAGGGAGAGAAAGGCGGTGACAGATGGGAAGAGGAATTAGAACAGAAGCCCTGCTGAGTGTGCTGGGTCTCCCCAACTAATAGCCTCGGGACATGGAGAACTGTGGGCAGATGATGCCCCCTGATGGAAAAACACCTCGCTCACCACCAGCACTAAGGAAACGGCCCTGCCAGCATCTCTGCCCAACAGCCACCCACCCTACCTTAGGGGCGGAGGCACCTTTGACATGCCTTCTCATTGCCCCACCCCCACCTGCATCCCACCACCTGCTCACTTGGTCTACACCTTCTGGGATAGAGAATCTCCCAGCTAAAAGCAGAGGGGCTCAGCTACAGCAGCCCATCCTATCTCCCACCTCTGCAGAGGTCTCAGGACCCCAGGCTTAATTCTCCCTGTCTCTCTCTCTTTATGCACCTCCCAGTTGGTTCCCATCGTGCCTGGGGTCTGAGCCTCCTTGCGGACTCCTGACCCAGTGTATGGCTTACTCAGGTTGCAGACCCAGCTCTGTCTCCTGACTTTCTAGTTCAGCATTTGGTAAGCCCTCCACTGCAGATCCAGACCCTGGTCCTTCCTGAAGGTCTTTACATTTTAATAGATCCAGTTTGGATTGGGGTGTGAGAAGTTTGGATGGGGGGTGGGTATTGAGAAGGGGGTGATTATTCCAGAGGCATGAGGGGGGATATGGGAGTATACATTGAGAGATTCAAGTCACTGCTCTTCTGAGCTCCCAGCATTCCCTCAGGTTTCCTCCCAGCACCCCTCTGAGGATTGATACTGGCATTAAAATGCAACATGCTTTTTATTTATGTGGAGAGAATAGCTAACATCAATTGATTGTTTTCTATGTCCCCCTGCATTATACTAAAGTCTTCACGTGAATTGTACTGTTCAATCCTTGCAGTAACCCTCTGGGAAGGGTAGAGTTACTGTCTGCATTTTACAGACGCAGAAACTGAGTTTAGGGAGATTAAGAAACTTCCCCAAAGCTCACATGTGGCAGAGCCAAGGTCTACACTCAAGCCCTCCAGAGTCTGTGATTAAATCCCTGTGCCATTCAGAGAGTGTTCCCAGGAAGGCAAATGCAGACTCAGCAGGGAGGCCACTGCGGTTAAGAGGCCAGAAGGGAGCATCTGTATGGGGAGGGAAAAGGCTTGGGAGGGCTGTCAGGGCAGAGGAGGAGGGGTTGGATATATGGTTGGGAACCAGGGGAGTCTGCCTATGTGGTTTTTATTCATCTGCCCAAGGAGGGTCTCTCACTGTGTCTTTGCTGCAGGTGCAGTACAGAGTTCTGCCCTGGGTAACGTTGGCCACATGAAGCCTCAGCTCAGTGTCAGTGACCCGTGTGGCCAGGTAATCTGCTCCTGGAAGGGATATTTTCTCCTTATCTCCAGGATTCCGTAGAGTGGCCAGCATCTGTAATTGCCCCTGGAGATCCTGCTGGTACCAGCTCATCCAAGGGTACTGGGAATTCCTCAGGATGCAGCGCAGGGTCTTAGCCCGTCCACGTGGTACCAGAACCCACTGGGGCCTTTGCTCCACCAGGCTTGCCGTGATGTCTGAAATACACAGGCAGGCAGGGCTGGTCACACCCAGGAATAACTAATTGAGCTGAGTCCTGAAGAGGGGACAGAGGGATACTTCCTCAGCGTGAGGGGCTGTGCCTGGGAGGTCTGTGGCAAGGCTGGGTTTAGGAGCAATTTCTGAGCCTATGGCACTCCAGGGACAGGGTCCCTCCTTCTCTCCCTCATCCCACCAAGCGGCCTGCTCAGCTTGCCTTCTGACCTGTACTCACTGCGACCATGAGCACCCAGCCGTCTGAGCCTATGGCACTCCAGGGACAGGGTCCCTCCTTCTCTCCCTCATCCCACCAAGCGGCTTGCTCTGCTTGCCTTCTGACCTGTACTCACTGCGACCATGAGCACCCAGCCGAACAGAATGGGAAATAGCCCCATCCCCTGGCCCCTCAGAGGCTGTCTCCAGCAGGGCTGGCCAGGCGGGAGAGCAGGACACCAGCCTACAAGGCAGCAATCAGTGACTGACAATCTATGGGCCTGAAGCTCCAAAGGGCGTGGCTTTACCAGGAAACAGAATATCTGGTCTCATCTTTTTCCTGAAGTTCGAACCTCAAACTGAAGAGCACTTTCCTGCTTCCTGAGCACCAATGTGTCCTCAAACGCGTGTCCCACACCCCGCATTCACTGAGTACCTTAGAGACAAAACTTGGCCCTGCACCCTCTTGACTGCGTCCAGACATTCCTAGATCAGAGTTCTGAATCTGTGCCTCACATCTTTGCGAGGGATTAAAGCATCTCAGTGCAACCATACAAGGCCCACAGAATTGAACAAAGACATCTCTCATCCACACACTTGGCAGGTACACAGAGGGGCCACAGGGCAACACTGGGCAGTAGGACAACTGACACTCATCTCCAATTACCCGTGATTGACTGTGTGAGGGCAAACGCAAATAAAAGTAAGAGGAGGCTAATTCTCCTTGTGGAGAATAAGAGAAGAGACTCCCCTACCACATTCATTTTCTAACAGCATTTACTTTAGATAATTTGCAATCCTAAATTCTTTCTTTATCTCTTTAAAATGTATGTAAATCTTTTCTAAAGCTAAATAAGCCTCTCGCTAGCCTTATGATCCTGCAATGTCTTCCTCAAGGACCTTCCAACCATTTCTTTGAAATGTTGTCATCAAGAAAGACAGTGCTCCTACCTCCCAATTTCTAAGGGAGAGTAGAAGCCAACCTAGAACCCTAACTCAGCTTGGGTAAGAGCCTAATTTAGGGGTCTAACTTAACTTAAAGTGGATGCCTTGCACCAAGTTGCAAAACTACCTCCTATTATGAAGATAAGGGAGGTTTATTTTTTCTTTGGGTAAAGTTAATTAGCAAACACAAATGACTACCCCAATTCCCAGGTGAATCCAGGATGAACTCTGTGACAAATGGTGCTGTCAAGTCCCCTAACTTGAAGACTAGCTATTGTTTATCTTCAGAACTGGTAAGTAACAGGTTGTGTCTGCTTGGCTGTGTAACAGTGAGATTTCTTCCTGTCTTTGCAATCTCTTAGTGGATTGACTTTGATATGCATCACATTCTGGTTTAATGTTTATTCAATAATAAAACTATTTTTTTCTTCTACCTGTATAGGGAGGTTTTCTGGGTTGAGAGACTTTTTCTCCTTTATTTTTAATAATATTCACTTTTTATTAAATATATTTATTTATATTTAGTTTATATTAATTTACATATGATTACATATTATTTAATTATTTTAATTATGCATTTAATTATTTTTTCCCAGCAACTCATAGTGCTGCCCCTACCCAATAGTGTGACCTTGGGTCTCAGTTCCTTCATCTGTAAGATGGAAATAACAACAAGAACTATTTTATAGACATAAATGGATCCTACAAAAGTTCTTAGAATAGAGCTTGGCACAGACTAAGCACTCAAAAAAGCTGACTTTTATTATTGCAGTGATAAATTTTAAATTCAATTAAAATATGGATTAGCAGTAACTTTTGTCTTTAATCACCTGTTACTTAGTAATTAACTGAGATTAAAAGCACAAGTTTTCATAACTTTTTAACATTAGCAAGAGGCCTTGCTTTTCAGAACTTTGGAAAGCAATAATCTGGGAAATTAGATTTAAAAGGCCCTGTGTCTACTATCTCTCCAACCTCAGCATTTTACAGAAAACAATATGGAGACGCAGAGGGGTATTGCAACTGAACTTTACTATTTCAAGACCGAGGACTGAACTGTGTTCAAACCAGTGCTCCGAGTGGGGTGTCTGCCGCATCGCAGACTCTTGAAAAATGAAGAAGGGAACTGGAGCAGGGCCAGACCCAGACCCATCTCTCTGAAGAGTCCCCACGTCAGGGAGCAGCAACAGCCTGGCCTCCTAGCGATGGAAGCCAGATGAGGGGCCAGGAGCAGCAATTCCTTGAGGCTGCAGTCGCTTGCTCTTCCTTGAGCACCCTGCCTCCTCCCTGAGGACAGATGGCAGGATAAGGGATCCTGGGCCCATCTCCAGTTACAGAGCTGGCTGTCCTGGCTCTCTACTACTCCCCTCCCTCAGCCTTAATCCTGAAATGAGATTGGGATCAGAGTGTCTCCACACCCCTGTTATCTCCCTCCCTGGCATTCCTGTTCCCCAAGGTCAGTGCCTCCCCAGGCTCTGCCTTCCCCTACTCCCCTCCCTCAGCCTTAATCCTGAAATGAGATTGGGATCAGAGTGTCTCCACACCCCTTTTATCTCCCTCCCTGGCATTCCTGTTCCCCAAGGTCAGTGCCTCCCCAGGCTCTGCCTTCCCTTCTTGTCTTGGGCAGCTCACCATCTTGGCCAAGGTAAACCTCTTGTTTCCAGACAGTGCCTAACTCCCTACCTTCTCTGCCAGGCCCAGAGTTGGGGGGCATGGCTGCTCCCTTGGGACAGTTGTTTTCTCTCCCCCCCCCCCCAATGATTACTCAAATGCTCACAGCAGCAACACACAACCTTAGCTGGATCCTTACCAGCTTTCTGGAGCTCTGTAGGAAGAACAAAGCCTGTGCATGCATTGCATGAAGTCATAGCAGATGCTCCAGCATTTATCCAGCCCCATTTGAGCTGAATTCCTGTGCAGAGACGTGTGTTCCAGTGTGTGTTCCCCTGGAACACATCCTCTCCATTGCCTAAAGGAGGACAAACAACTGGGAGTCAGATGGGGTGATTTCCACTCCAGATCAGCTGTGCCAGTCACTAGGAGGGAATAACTCTGTTAGAATGAGACTTTGGGGGCCGGCCCGGTGGCGCACTGCTACAGTGCGCCGCTTGGGAAGCGCAGCGGCGCTCCCGCCGAGGGTTCGGATCCCACATACAGACCGGCCGCTCACTGGCTGAGCGAGGTGCGGGAGCAATGCCAAGGGTTGCGATCCCGTTGCCGGTCCTGGTCCGGTATGGGCGCAACACTGAGGGTTGCGATCCATTGCCAGTCACGAAAAAAGACAAAAAGGAAAAAAAAAAAAAGAATGAGACTTCGGTCTCTTCTCTAAGAAGCCATTAGCCAATGACACCAACTCCCTGCCCCATGGCAAGCCTTGGTAGACACGCACAGCAGGGGTCTGGTGCCTTGTGGTGTCTGTGCTAAGGAAATAATGGAAGGATCCCCAGCCTGAGCAGGACCCTGTGTTCTTGTGTCAACTCCACCACTGACTCGGCGGGTGACCAAGCACTATTCATGTTGCCCCTTAGTGCTCCCACTTCCTCATCTAAAAATTAAGCAGACTGGAATTTTTGGAAATTAAGTGCATCTAAAGTTCCTTTCTACTCTGGTATTTTAATATTCTAATATTCCTTCTGTGCTTTTATTGTTTGCTAATACCCATGTGCTTGTAAGCAGGGAGTTGAGCTAAGCCTCCAGTGAGGAGTCACAAAACATGATTCCTCTGAAAGGCAACTCATGGGAGAAAAGGTAAAGCACAAAGCATCCCAAAGGCACATGCATGGTTCTCACTTCCCCTCTTCTGCCCCTCACCTCCTTTCCTTCTTGCTTCTCTCCAGGAATGGGCAGAAATTCAAAGCTGCTCTGGACTTACCTATCTGGAAAGCTGATTATGGCTGCTTCACCCCTAAGTGTCCTTCCTGGGATTAGTGGGAGATGGAAATCATAGTCTTCCCCCAATCTCCCCCTCCGCCCCCAACTTCTCTCCTTCCTCCATTGTGCTGGAGGCTGAAAGGCTAGGTTTACATGCAGTCCCATCCCCCTGCTAGTGCCTCAGTTCTGTATGTGAACAAAATGGAAAATGCCTGTAAAAGCTGGAGTAGTGGTGTTAATTCTGCAGGGTTTCCATTGGCAGGATGCTGGCATGGGGGTGGGTGGAAAGTCTGAATGATTTATTCCTGAGAATTTCAGGCCTGGCCCCTGTTCCAGAGTAAGAGCACCCTCTCCGGGCATTTCTCACCTCCAGAGTTATGTAAGTGGCACCACTCTGTACCCAGAGGATAATCAGCTCAGAAAAGCCCCAGCCTGTCCCTCCCCCATGGCATAGTGCTGGGCACAGGCAAAGGCCCATATAAGCCCAGAGCTCTTGAGTGTCTGTATGCAGGAGAGGTGCTCCAGGCCCCAGGAGCCATGACCTGTGCCCTTCTCTTCAGTCTTTTCCTACTTCTGGTCCTGGAAGCCCCCTCCCAAAGCAACCACCTTGGCCCCACATCTCGTCTGCGTTATTCCAGGTTCCTAGATTCTTCCAATGTCATCTTCCTACGCTGGGACTTTGACCTTGAAGCTGAGATCATCACTTTTGAGCTCCAGGTCCGGACAACTGGCTGGGTGGGCTTGGGTGTCACAAATCGCTACACCAACGTGGGAGGTGATCTGGTTGTTGGAGGAGTCTTGCCTGATGGCAATGTCTATTTCTCGGTAAGTCTGAGGGTGACTCCCTTCCAAGGACGAGGGTCTTTGTTGGGTTGAGGATGGCTTTATGTCCAGAAAAGACTCAAACATATTCAAACACACTCCCAGAACTCCAGCAGAATGCTGATCTCTCTCTCCAGAAATGGTCCATTGCAGTTTGCAATCTAAGTCTTCCAGACTACAGACCTCCAAGGCTGCTGAGAGGATGGAACCATTAGACTTTGAGAGACAGTCTTGCATCACTTACTTGATCATAGCCCACTAAATGCAGGTCACTGAGGAAGATTTAAAACTATTTGAGACACAGTCCCTGTCCTCAGTTTCCTTTAAGCTCAAGCAGATAGACTACAGCATGAAAATAGCCCAACAACGACAGCAGCAGCAATAGCTTAAAATTGTTATACACTTTGGTTAACCAGGCGTTGTTTCAAATTGTTTGCATTTTAAGCCTTATTAGCATCACTATGAGGTAGATTATTATTACTATCCCCATTTTGCAGGGAAAAAAAGTAGCTCACCCATCTCCCAATCTCACCAGTTCAGAATTCCTAATCGTTATTCTGAAAGGCACTTATGTGGGGAAGTGTCATTTAACAGTACAAGGTAATGTATGTTAAGAGCCACATAAGAGAGAATGAGTGGCACAGACAGTTCAGAGAATACATGAGCTTTCAAGGGTTAGGGACACAGGAAAATTAGAATTTATGGAGATGAGATTTGAAGTGGGAGAAGTAAAGCAAGGTCAGGTGGTGAAACTCCATCAGACATGGTCCATCCTCTTTCCCGGGAAGCCACCCCTGGTGTCATGCTGTGTCCTAGGAGGAAACTACATAATTAAGAAGACCTGGGTTCTGCCACTTAAGTATACTGGGGGAGCTAAAGGGACATCTACTGCCCCAAAGCACGACCACTTGGGGCTGCAGGTTCTTACTCCTTGACCTTCTCTGGACCCCAGGATCAGCACCTAGTGGATGAAGACACTCTGGGGGAGGATGGGAGCCAGGATGCTGAGCTGCAGGGGCTAACGGAAGATGCCGTCTACACCACCATGCGCTTTTCCAGGCCCTTCCGCTCCTGCGACTCTCATGACCAAGACATTACGGTAAAATAGGGAGGGGTCAAAAGCATTTAATCACAAGCAGCTTTTCCTTCTGGGAAGGTGTAGTCACCCCCAATCAGGCAGCCAGTCACAGTTCCTAGGACTTCTGTCTCTCTCAGTCTTCCTGGGTACTGCCCCAATTCTGCCACCTCTTGACATCCACAGTGAGACTTCCCGCTGATTCGGTGCCCACCATCCCCTCCCCAGTGCTCCCCTCTTGAAGAACCCTGCCCAGTTTCATTGAGTTTTAGAGTGTTCAGATTTAAGAGTTTAGTACAACCCTTTCATTTTACAGATGTGGACACAGGCATAGAGAGGGAAAGTGAGAGGGAGTGTCCTTGTTTAACATTGCTAGCAAGTGAACCTCAAAGCAGAACTAGAACCTGGCTAGTTCTCTCTCGGAAGCTCTTTTCATTCCACCATGTAGACGTGAGCAAGTGGCTCGTGTAGGTCCTTGGGTGCAGGTAGGTGTGAAGTGCTGCTCGTGGGTAGCAGCACCTCAATGTCCTCGGCACCCCCAGAGTGACACTGTGAGGGTGCTGGCCGCCTATGGCCTGGATGACACTCCGAAGCTGGATCGGGAGCGCACTTTTGTCAAATCCATCTTCTTGCTACAAATCGTCCACCCTGATGATTTGGATGTCCCCGAGGACACCATCATCCATGACTTGGAGATCACTGATGTAAGACCCCCTTGGGCCCACCCAGCCACCTGGGGCTCCCTTCCCATAGTCCCACACAATCCAACCCCTCCTCTTGCACCCTATATTCAGTATGTTCCCTGGTTTAAGGTTACTCTGACTCCCCTCCATCCCCTGAGGGCTGCCTATCTGGCCCTAATGTGGACTGCTCTTCCTTGTCCTTTCCCCTGCCTTTTTGGTAGCCTCACCCCCACCCCGCTCAGCTTCTGTGCATCCTTCCCCAGTTCCTCATTCCAGAGGATCACACCACGTACGCCTGCACCTTTCTCCCTCTCCCCATCGTTAGCAAGAAGCATCACATCTACAAGGTACAGGGAACAAGATGGGGGGGTGTTGTCAAGGCAGGTGAGGGCACTCGAGCAGAGCAGTGGGCAGATCAGCTCTGAGATGCTGTTTGGAAGATTGCTGGAAGGACTGGAGGAAGCAATGGGAAAGCAGCTGGGAAAACAGGGGCCAGGCGGGGTGTGGTGGGGGTGCTAGTTACATAATTTCCTAAGCCCAGAACGGTAACTCCCAGCACTATTTTATTTAAGGCCCAAGATGCAACAGACATTTTGAAGATGTTTAGTAATTAACAAGTGCTTGTACAGAACAAAGTATCAGCCCCACCCTGGCCCCAGAACAAGCAGCTGGGAAAACAGGGGCCAGGCGGGGTGTGGTGGGGGTGCTAGTTACATAATTTCCTGAGCCCAGAACGGTAACTCCCAGCACTATTTTATTTAAGGCCCAAGATGCAACAGACATTTTGAAGATGGTTAGTAATTAACAAGTGCTTGTACAGAACAAAGTATCAGCCCCACCCTGGCCCCAGAATTGTGCTCTCTTAGCCCAGGAAGAGATAAAGGCAGGGAGGGGACGTGGCCAAGGACAGTCAGGAGGTCAGTGAAGTCTGGCTACAGTGAACTCAAACTTGGTCACTCAATTTCACATCTGAGTGATTTCAGTCGCAGTCTCGGCTATAGTGGGCTGATTGAGGTTACTAAGGAAAGGCAGAATCTTGGAACGTCCCGGCTGGATTTAGCATGCTGTGCTCTGGGGGAAGAGGTGTAACGGGGCGAGAGTTGACAGAAGAGTCAACCAGCGTGGGCAGGACGATCATGGCTTGGGGAGCCAAATCAGAAAGAGGAATGGAGAAAGTGGGGAAGGGTGTCACCGTTTTATTTGGGGGAAAGGAACGAGGAGAATAAGACATGGAAGGTCTGGGCCGTGGCCTGCTCTCCTTCCCCTGGCCAGTTTGAGCCCAGGTTGATCGCCCGCACCGAGACGCTGGTGCACCACATCCTGGTGTACGCCTGCGGCAACGCCAGCGCGCTCCCCACCGGCATCAGCGACTGCTACGGCGCCGACCCCGCCTTCTCGCTCTGCTCGCAGGTCATCGTGGGCTGGGCTGTCGGGGGCACCGTGAGTCCCGCCACGGGGAAATACGGAGCGAAGGGGTGCATGCTGTTGGCAGTGGGGATTGCTGGGCTGAGGGAGGACCAGGGGGTGCGCTAGGAAACCAGGGCAGGAGCCCCGGATCCCTGCACCTGGTTCTGCGCCCTCCTTGCTGCCGAATCTCCTTCCTCCAACAGAGTTACCAGTTTCCAGATGACGTGGGCGTCTCCATTGGGACCCCCTTGGACCCTCAGTGGATCCGACTGGAGATCCATTACAGCAATTTTCACAACCTTGCTGGTGAGCGTCCGGAAGATTTACGAAAGTGCAGCTGGTGGGGCGGGCTGGTTCCTTCAGGATTTGAAAGCGTGCAGAGGAAGATTTAACAACCTCAACTTTTTTTTTTTTTTTTTTTGAAGCTCTTACAACAAGAAAATGGAGGGGACACATCTGGGTGGGAGGGGGGAGAGGGAGGAGGGAGGGAGGTTTTGGTGATGGGACACAATAACTAAATACATTGTATATTGACAAAATAAAAAGAAAAAAGAAAAAAAGAAAAAAAGAAAGCGTGCAGAGGGATGCATGCTGACTTGGTCACAGCCCCACCCCAGCTTTCCTGGGCCTCTTTCTCTCCACCTTGTGACCAGCCCTCCTCCCTGCTGAGATTGTTCCTTTCTGCACCAGGTGTGTACGACACCTCAGGGATCCGAGTGTAC
>NW_007739517.1:23362-24827 GCF_000696425.1 Galeopterus variegatus | reverse complement strand
CCTGCTGAGATTGTTCCTTTCTGCACCAGGTGTGTACGACACCTCAGGGATCCGAGTGTACTACAGCGCTCAGCTGCGCAAATACGACATGGGCGTCCTCCAGCTGGGCTTCTTTACCTTTCCCATCCACTTCATCCCCCCGGGTGCTGAGTCCTTCATGTCCTACGGGCTGTGCAAGACGGAGAAGTTCGAAGAGGTGAAGCTGGGAGGCACGCCCTTCCCAAAGAGGGAACATACCTTCCCGTGGCCCATCACAGATCTGGTCTGATCCACGAGCCTGCCCAGCCTGCACCAAGACTTGGAGAATGATCACAGCCTGGTGTTCAGGAAATTCACTAACATAAATCCTGCAAGGAAGGGAAGGAGTCAGGGCTTTGGGAGAAAGAGTAGGGTAAGAAGAGGGGCCAGGAAGTTTCAATAAGAATTAAAGGGTGAGTGTCAGTCATAAGAGGAAGGTGTCAAGTAGCAAGTGAGGAAAATCAAGGAGCTGTTAAGATCAGAGTTCCTAACAAATCAGGTGTGCCTCCTCCCTGTTGCAGATGAATGGGGCCCCTGTACCTGACATACAAGTATACGGCTACCTGCTGCACACCCACTTGGCTGGGCGAGCCTTGCAGGCCGTGCAATACAGGTAAGGGAAGACCTGGATTTGAAGCTTTCACTTCTGTATCTGGCAATACATTTTAGGAACGGTTATGCATTCTGCAGCCTAAGGTTATGCTTGATTGAGAATAAGGAGGAACTAGAAATATCCCTAGAAGAGAGATGACTGGAATAAGGTTGTGGAAGGAGGCACTTTGTTGTTTATTTTTGTGGACAATCTGCTCACAGAATGACCCCCCACATGCATCTTTATGGGTAGACTTCTCTGTACTTTATCTTCTTATTTCTGTCTTCTCCCCTTCTGTCCTTCTAGAAATGGAACGCAACTCCAAATAATCTGTAAAGATGATTCCTACGACTTCAATCTGCAGGAGACTCGAGATTTACCTCATCGACTGGCCATCAAGCCGGTGGGAGTCTGGGGGAGGGGTGGGTGAGTTGGGGAAAAGGCAATATCAGAACCTATTACTGTCAGCCAAGAAAGTTCTAAGACTGTACCAGTCCTTCTGTGTCTTACTCTCAGCTTTCATGTTTCACTCTGAACAGGGAGATGAAGTGCTGGTAGAATGTCACTACCAGACACTGGACCGAGACTCCATGACTTTTGTAAGTATCTCTCTCCCTCGTGTGGTCACCATGACCAGAGCCCCAGAAGAAAGCCTCACCACTGGCTGTGGCTATCCAGGGACATTGATTATTCTGGCTGAAGCCCCTTGCCTCCTCTAATGGCATTACTCCTTTGCATGGGACTTTTCATGCTCTCACACCACCATGCATCCAAGTTGTGTACAGGGATTCCCTGAATTCTGTCAATGACCCACCAAGACCACGGAAAGATAACATGTTACAGCAACTAAGAGTA
>NW_007739517.1:20273-23048 GCF_000696425.1 Galeopterus variegatus | reverse complement strand
TGGCTATCCAGGGACATTGATTATTCTGGCTGAAGCCCCTTGCCTCCTCTAATGGCATTACCCCTTTGCATGGGACTTTTCATGCTCTCACACCGCCATGCATCCAAGTTGTGTACAGGGATTCCCTGAATTCTGTCAATGACCCACCAAGACCACGGAAAGATAACATGTTACAGCAACTAAGAGTATGGA
Source organism: Galeopterus variegatus (assembly GCF_000696425.1). Classification (NCBI taxonomy): domain Eukaryota; kingdom Metazoa; phylum Chordata; class Mammalia; order Dermoptera; family Cynocephalidae; genus Galeopterus; species Galeopterus variegatus. The sequence continues at coordinate 22,856 of NW_007739517.1, read as the reverse complement.
CTCTGGAGCCTCACTGCCTGGGTTCGAATGCCAGCACAATCATTTAGTAGCTTTCCAACCTTAGGCAAGCGATTCAACCTCTTTGTTCCTCTGTTTCCTAACTCACAAGAGATTAATACTACTGACTATTTCATAAGAACACATGCAGATCAGCTAGATCATTGCCTGACTTGTAGTAGATGCTTGGCTAGAGTTAGCTATTATTATTATGGTCACAAGAAACTCCACCCATTTTATGTGTCAGGATTGTTCCCTGGTTGTGGGATTTAAAAAGGGTCCCTGCTATTGAAGAAGAAAATACAGCTATATAAATGATTATAATACAAGGTAGAAAGTGATATATATCATAAGAGAAGAATAGAGATAGTGCATTTTGGAAATTCACAGGAAAAAAATGATAAGATCCTCATATAGTGAACTGAACATGTGATATTTGTGAGTAGATCTTGCTTTCGACACATAGAGATGGGGAATACCAGAGAAGGAAAGGACTGAGAAAGACATACATAAGAAAACATGGGTGTACATGAGCATAGTGAGCTTGATTGAAAGCTAAGGAGTGGGACAAGATGTACGAAGGGATGGAATGAGAATGAGGGAGACAGGCTGAAAAGCGTCATTGAAGCAGGGGTGATACTGTCCTACTTACATCTCCAGGACAGCAGCGCCTCTGTCACTCTATAAATATTTGCCAGGTAAACAAATAGAATGAACAAATGGTTGAAATTTGTTATGTATAATCAAAGAATTTGTTCATTTTTAATGGACTATTTTTTAATGGCCTATTGGAAGCCACGGGAGGTTTCTGAATAGGAAGATGACAGGATGCAAGATGTTTTGTAAACAACTAGTCTGGCAGCTCTATGAGATCAGAGTGCAATCAGGATGGATGGGTGACTGATACGAGTTGGAGGCAGATAGTCTAGCCCAAACCAGGACAGTGGCAGTGAAAATGTAAAGGGCAAGGCAGATATATGGGATACTGCTTTGGAATTAATATAAATAATTGCCCACCAATTGGCAACAGAGGAGGAGAAAGGAAGCTGTGGGTAAGGAGTAGTAACAAGCGCTGAGCTGCCTGCTGAGAAAACTGTTTTACATCTACCCTGTTCCTCTCTCTCTGCATGCCTCTGTACCTTTGTTCCTCCATCTCTGTCTCTCTCTTCCTCTCCAGGGGGGTCCCAGCACCATCAATGAGATGTGTCTCATCTTCCTCTTCTACTACCCTCGAAATAACATCTCCAGCTGCATGGGGTATCCTGACATCATCTACGTGGCCAATGAGCTGGGGGAGGAGGTATCAGAGTGAGTCATCTCAGAAGAGAAGACCCTCAAGTGTGGGAGGAAGCTGTGGGAGGGAGCGATCCTCGGGAGGACAGGAGGAGGACACCCACCCACTACCTCCCAGGCCAGGGAGCCAGGATTCCTCCGTGGGCTGCTTGGTCCACCCCTGCCCTCTTCACCCCTGCCCTGTCAGTGTCTGACTCTCAAAGCTCCGCCACAAGACAGGAATTTTGTGGGAAGTTTTCCACATAAGCAAGGTCATTCAGAGGAGTAAGTAAGAACTGACCCCTAGGAGTCAGATCATTTATGGACAAATTCTTTGCCTTTTTCACGTGCACGACTTGACTCAGTCAAAGACTGTTTACTTTCATCGTGACCCTGAATTATTCGGGTTAGGGTTTTCTCTCAGACTCTCATGAGAGCTCTGACTTTTTTTTTTCCAAGAAAAATGCTCATCTGTGCAGTTACACCCCATTTCACATACAATTTCAGGACACAGGTTCCCTGAAGTCACTCCACCAAACTTCTTAGGCATGACGGTTCTAGATTGAGAACTTCAAAAGTTAGAAGTTCCTCTTTTTCAGTTTTTGAAATTCTCATCTCCAAATTCTGATATTTATCCTTCTCTTAAACTCATTACAATCGTCTCATTGAGCTGTAAGGCATCCCTTACTGTTTACACTGACATGGAACTGATGCTGACAAAAATGAGGCATTTGTCAAAGCTGTAAGTCGACCCGACCCTCCTGTCTGTTCCCTCTGCCTGATCCTACCACCCCCGGCAGTTCCATGGAGGCTATGATGGCCATGAGTAGTGTTGAGTGGACCCCAGAGAACATTAAGAAGGCCGAGAAAGCCTGCAAGGAGGCCCAGCAGACGGTGATAATAAAGACCATTGATGTGAGTGTCTCAGGAGACGCCACCCTCTAGGGTCAGGAATGGAGGGGACTGGGATGATGTTGGGCCATGGTGGGGACGCAGGGGCAGGAGGGAGGGGCTGAGGAAGCAGACAGGCGGGTGTTGCCCTCCGGGGCGTGGCTGTGGCCGGAGCCCCCTAGTCAGCCTGTGCGCTCTGTGCGCTCTGGAGATGACCATGTCAGGGTTCAGGACAGGAGAGAGGGGCACTCCGCCTCTTCCTTGCTGCTCCCCTCTCTTGCAGGAGGTGGTGGAAAACACAACAGGCTGGATCCCGGACATCATCTCCTCTGCTCGGGGGCCCTGCTTGGAGTCCACTGGAGGCAAAGTGGAGCCGCAGGACAAGACGCCCGCCGGCTTCCGCGCTGCACCGCGCGCCCCCGC
>NW_007739517.1:0-19661 GCF_000696425.1 Galeopterus variegatus | reverse complement strand
GGACAGAAACTCCTCCCTGCGTTGACCCCCAAAAGCCCCCCCTCCCGTCTGTGCCCCTTCGCATGCCTCAGGCCACGACTCTGCAGTCCCGGGGATTGCACATATTCCATAAAGACTCTTCCTTTGGCGAGCTATGCAAGTCATCTTTTAAAGCTTTAGAACCACTGGTAGGACCACATACTTGCTGACAAAGTCTGGCTCCAAGGCTGGGTGTGAGGCAGCGGATCCCTCTCTGAGAAGTCTGGTGCCCCGGCTCCCCTAAGAGGATGCAGCGGGGAGGAGGGGCTTGAAAGCAGAGAAAGGGCCCAGTAAACCCTCCTCAGCCCATACCTGGCCCTGGAGGGGGCTCTGTTTCTCTTTTCTTCTGACATTTTTGCCCAGCCCTCTCCGTGGGGCAGAGGCAGCAAGCCACACGAGCGGTGGGGAGCAAAGGGTGATTTGTGGTAAAGGGAGAGGCTCGTTTGTAAGGGACAAAGCTCAAGACATCACATTAAATAGAACTTGACTTGCTTCCTGTTGCCATCCCTTTCCTCAGAGCCTTTGATCCAGGAGAGGTGTCTAGCCAGTCTCTTGGACTGCACAGTATAAGGCATCCAGAGGGCATGTGAGGACCTGGTTGCCCAAATGCAGGGTTTAATCTACAGCCCTTGCCTCCTCACCTGTGTCTCTACTGGCAGATGCTCTTTGTTTACCCCACCGAGTGTCACATTGTCAACACTTAGGCCACCAGGTGTCAAAAACCTAACTGGGCAGGCAGGCTGAATCAAGCTCTGCAAACAGGTCAAGTGCAAGGTAAAAAGAGGCAGTCTCAGCCCTGGAGCCCAGTGCATGTCAAGGAGATTCACAGGGATCAAGCAGTGACTAGGTGCCAATGGTGTGTCAAGTCAGGCTGCAGTTGGCAACCACAGTTTTCAGGAAAGGTCAGCGGTGGTAGCTGCTCTGGAAACTCTTGAGGGCACTTCTATATTTATTCTAAGTTTGAAAAGCTCAGCACCACCCTCTCCTTTGAGATTTAAAATCACGATACTGGTCTACGAATGGCCTTGCCCATAGTTCATGTCCTCTAGAAGGGACCCCTACTCTGGATGTCCCAAGGTGGTTAGAGGAATCGTAATGCCCTGGAGACCTAGCTATGGTGAATGGCCTTGCCCATAGTTCATGTCCTCTAGAAGGGAGCCCTACTCTGGATGTCCCAAGGTGGTTAGAGGAATCGTAATGCCCTGGAGACCTAGCTATGGTCTCAGCAAATTCCGTGTTACTGTTCGAGGTGCCAAGCTTCATCTAACATCATAGTCCTGCTTCCTGGCAGAGCAATGTGAGTCCCTCCGCAGGGACTGGTGAGGTGCATAGGGGATGTGGGAGGTAATGAGCCTATTACCTTTACTGTCATTCCCCCCGGAGAATTCTGTATGCTCCATTCTGAGATTCAGCAAAATTCTGAGAGTTCACACTCAGCTCCTGCAGTCTCGGTGCTGGACCTTCTCAATGACTGGAGTCGCTTCTGGGATCATTATGTGTGAGCAGAGGAGCTTCCTGACCTTAAATCAAAGAGGTGTTTCAAAGTGTATAATTTTGAAAAAACGAGGCTCACCTGAATCCCAAGGTTTCTGTGTTCACTGATGGTCTTCTCTGTCCTTACATTGAAGGGAAATGGAGATTTTCCTTTTAGATAATAATCCTAATGTGTCTGCAAATTATTTGAGGTAAACAAAGTACCTTCTACAGCATGAGGAAACACACAGATAAAAATGAGATCTAGATAGAGATTAAAACAACCAGAACAGACCACTTCTCCCTTTTGATTTGTCTGATTAATGAGTAGGTCTGAAATTTCTATTCCAAACTATATTACTTCAAATCTTCCCGGGCAAATTCTTTCACTCTCAATCTTTTAGGCAAAAAGGTTCAAGCCAGCAGGCAGCCACCTCCAGTTTCTGCAGCCAGAAACTTCCAATGGCTCTTCACCCAGATTGGAGCCCGAAGTGCTTCCCAGTGCTACTGCTCTCATCTTCCCCTTCAATTTCATGTTCTTATTTAGCCTTCTTTCTTTTATTTTTCTCTCCATCTCATCAAGCAAATATTTGCTGAGCACCATCTGTGTGCTCGACATTAGGTCAAGAACAAGCACTACTGCAATAAACAGGAGATGAGACAAGCACCCCTCTGCCCTTGTGCAGCGTTTGAAAGCCCCTCAGCAGCCGTTTCCTCCTGGGCTCACACTGTTCCCTTCAGAGCCTTTCCCAGTGCCACCTAATCACTTCCTCTCCTGACTACCTCTAGAAAAGAGCTTTATTTATATCAGCTTATAGAGAATGACATGTTTCAGTAGTTAAAAGGGAGGCATTTATATTATGCATATATTGGACAGAGGGCTCAGATGAATATTGCTGGGAAAATGTTCTAAAACATTCCCACAGATGTTGGGAGCCTGAATTAGCTGATCTCAAGACCCTTTCCAATTCATATGCTCTGTGCCTGTAGTTAGTTTCCTGACTGCCCAATGGTACACCACAAGAGCAAGGTGCTCAGAGGTGAGGTGGAAACGGACAACCCCAACTCTTCCAAGAACATCCTGTCACTGGACCTGTCATCCTTCACCCCTCAGGTCAGCTCGGAGTGACTCTGAGACTGTAACTCCTTCTCCACGCCACCTTCTGTACTCAAAACTCCATATTAAATGTGGAGGGTAAATAACAGATGTATTCCCTCTTATTACTTTTTCTGTAGTTCTATGAAGACAAGAAGAACCACAGGATAATGTTTGCAGTGACTCTGGTCTTTCCTGTGAAATAAGAATATTCTGATACAACTTCAGATTTATTTAGGAAGTTGCAAGAATTCTCATATACCCTTTCCCTAGATATTCACCTAGATCTATCCATTGTTTACATTTTGCCTCATTTCTCTCTCCCTCTCTCTTCTCTTTCTCCCCCTCCTCCTTCCTCTCTCTCTTCTTCATGAAACTGATAACTCAGTCTCTTGTCCCTGTTTGCTAGAGTTCTCATCAGTGTCCAAATCTCTGCTACTTCTTAGTCAACTGAGACTGAGCAGGAAAGCTCCCAATTCCACTAACCCAGGGGCTATCAATCTTGACTGCATATTGGAGTCACCGGGTGATGGGAGAGCACCTAGGCATTAGTAGGTTATTAAATTTTCCGGGTGTTTCCAATATGCATTCAAGATTGAGGACCACTGAACTAGAAGCNTATTAAATTTTCCGGGTGTTTCCAATATGCATTCAAGATTGAGGACCACTGAACTAGAAGCTGAAGTGTTCTTGACTAGTCTATTTCCTGGATGGACAGGACTCACATTATGGCTTCACACAGTTAAGCCACGGCACAGGCACTGACCAGTCCAAGAGGGTGTCAGTGTAGAAGAGTCCTGGAAGCCCCCCGAGTTCCTGTAGTTAGAATTCTAGCTGCTGGATTATGAGCAGACGTAGGGTTCTCAGAGAAAAGGCAAATTTAGAGGGCTCAGGGTAGTGGCTATTACCAAACATTACTCGATAAATAAAAAGCAAAGAAAGAAAAGCCTTTCCAATGCCAAGTAATAAATGAAGAAGAAATGTGGAGTTAGAAAATCACTGTTTAACAAACTTCGTAGTAATAATTGATTCATGCAGGAATCATCAATGGATGCCAGAACCAATAGGTAGGAAATCAAATAGCTATATAACCTGCAAGTATATCCTCGCAATGTATTTATGAATAATGAGGAGAAAAAAAATAGTAACTTTAGAAACCTGGCAGACACCATCTCAACCAAGTAACCTGACTTAATATCACCAGTAAGAGACAAACGGACACCATGTGGCTTCTGATTGGATACACTGAGGTGAGCACAGTATCACTTTTGAGTTATTTCTGCCAAAAATGTATAACCTCGATGAAATCATGAAGAAATATTAGAAAAACATCACATAGGAGGGATATTCTACACAAACAACTGGCTTGTAATCTTCAAAATGTCAAGATCAAGAAAGAAAAATGAAAGAAAATAAGAGACTGGACTAGTTACCAAGTAGAGGAGATTAAAATTCCAAAAAAAAAAAAAAAAAAGAAGAAAAGAAAAGAAAAGAAAAGAAATACAACGTGCTCCTGGGCTAATGCCTTTTTGTTGCTGTTGTTGTTTGTTTGTGTTTTCTATAAAGAACATTATTAGGAAATTTGATCGAGGTCAGTTCATTAGGTGGTAATATTGTATGCATGTTAATTTCCTGGTTTTGTTGGTTATATTGTGGTTATGAAAGCATATGTTCTTGTTTTTTCAGGAAATACATGCTAAGGTATATTGTGATGAGACAAACTGTCTACAAACTCTCAAATGTGTTTGTGAGAGAGAGAGGGAGAGGTGGGGAAAGGAAAAGGACAAGAGAGAGTGAGAATAGAGAATGGTAAAGTAAATACGAATATTCATAATTTATGGATAATAATTGGGAAATATGGGTGAAGAATATACTGCAATTCTTTATACTATTCTTGAAATTTTTTCCTAAGTTTGAGCTTATATAAAAATTTTAAAAAGGTTCATTCAAACAAAGAAACCAATACAGGATCTACACAAAGACAGTATGAGTAAATAGAGAAGATATGAAAAACAAAAACAAGACAGACAAGGTGTAATCTAGAACAAAAATCAATTTAGAAAAGTGTTTTTCCAAGAAAGAGTTTTTGACCAACTTTTACTTTAAGCAGGGAGCTTTCAGTTTCCAAGTTGTAGTATACCCCTAAACCCTTGGATTCATTTTAGCTGTCAGGCTAATAAGTAAGTAAGAACATGTATGTCTTAGGGCTGCAAAACATTAAATAGGATTGTACAGACAATTATTCAATAGCCACAAGATAGCAACAATTTAAACAATAGCCTATTTAAATTGTTTCGTTTGTTTGTTTGTTAGCTGCAGGTCATGAGAGGAATGTTTCAGAGAAATGTGGAGCTTTAATCTGGTTGATAAGTAGGAGAATATAGCCATCAAGTAAAATTAGGAAGACTATCAGAGAGATGGTTTAAGAGGGAAGATTAAAGCTTATGAGTAAACCTCAGAAGAGCCCAATTTTATCTCAGTACCAAGAAAAATGTTTTTAAAATTAATGTAGAGAAAGTTCAAAATTAAATTCTGACTAACTTGTAAAATGCCTCTGTAACTAAATGTGCGTATCTCCCAGGGCCCCCAGAACTCAGCCAAGCTAATAATTAACTGCCTGCAGGCATTTCTGCTTCTGTAATCTAGCTAGCCTGCCCCCCTTGCCTTTCTAATTTTGCCTGTTTGCCTAAATCAAGTGGGTGAGAAGAAACTAAAACCAACAGCTGTTTGTCTAAGATATAAGCTTATGGCCTATAAAAACCCTGTCAAACGCATGTTTAGGGTCCCAGGATTTCAGAACGAGAGTTCATCTGGGTCCCGTGTGTAATAAACCTTCTAACTCTCCAACCTCCCAAGTGTCTGGAGCCTTTCTTGCTGAGTCCATTCCACAACATTAATACTGCCTAGCAATTCATAGGACACATTTTAAGGAAGTATTTGATCAAATGCTAATGAGATGGGAAAGATACAGTATACAGAAAGCTGTTCTATGAGGTTGAGGTTTTTAACTACATAGTCCCTAAAAGTCTGTTCCTACTCTGGTGTACTATTATCTAGGCATATATTGGGAATAAATTTGTGTTACCGCCATATTATCAATTTATCTCTAATTAATTGTCTATTTAAGTAGTCCAATAAAAGACTAAATTTTTTCTCAAGCTGAAATTAGAAATATATATTTTCATAAAAGTCACAGGAATTGTTAAATCATCAATTATTATTTGCCAGGAGAAAAAATATAATCTCCAATCTAGTATGAAATTAAACTATCTTCCATTGCTCTTGTAATTATCATATGGTAGGACTTCTAGCTTGGGTGAATGCAATTTCCTGGAGATCTTTTAGCATCTCTTGCTCAAATGAGTCAGCCCTGTCTGGGCTGAGATCAACTTTTCTGAGGTTTTCCATTGCCAGTGACATCTAGGAAACCCCTTCAGCCATGGGACTTGGGGTTTGCTCTCCCACTACAGGTCCAATCCCATCTTGCCACACAACCCCATTCACTAAGTCACCATCTGTCACAGTACAGTCTTCAGCATAACACACTGTCCACAGACTGCTCTGCACAGCTCCAGCCTGAGCCCCTCTTGCACTGTTCTCTCAAATATGAAACCTTTCCACGAAGACCTTCAGACCAACAAACTCTCAAGAATGACTCTGAAAGTTCCTACCACCTCCTTGCACTAACTGGGGATGGGTTAATTCCCTCCCTGCTCCCCTTTCGAACTGTCTTCCTTTCTCTCTCAAACCCCAGCCCCTTTGAAAAGCTGGTACTAAGAACTTTATTACCCTTCATGGCTGCTTGTTACCATCATCTGACAGCCTCTCCAAGTCACCCCCCACCCCATCACTAATAACTACAAGCAGCTGTTTATGACCCACCACTCCTCTGGTGTCTTTCTTGGAGATATTAACATTCACCGAGTGGATCTGCCCAGCACACTGGCTTCCCAGTTTCTTAACCTCACACTGTTACTGCCTTTACTTCTCTCATTTCCCAAACCAGGGTCCATGTACCAGAGCTACGAGCACTTCCTTACACCCTTACCTTTCTTAACCCTCTCTCTGTCTGCCATATTTGCATAGCAATATCTCAGTACTGGTCAAATTTTCTACCTGCTTTCTTTTCCCAGCTGCACCCACGTAGCTGACCGTTGCAGAACAAACTGCACTCATATGCGCTTAGGTCAAACTGGCTTACAACACAGACATCAGTCCTAGGGTAAGAAGCTCCTTGTTCTTTAGTGTGTTTGCTCTCCAGGGTGGCGATTTCATCTTCTTCCTCAAGCTCCCAACAACTCCTCCCTATACCCCTGATTCACAGCTGATGGCCTCATCTTATACTTCATAGAAACAATAGATCATTAAACAATGTGATGTGCCTCATCATACCCCCACCAATTTCACTAACCTACCAGCAATTGGAGTCACATGTTTTTCTCTCTCTCCTACTGCAATGGGAAGAATTCTTCTGCTTCAAAGGCAAGCTTCCCCAATTTGACCTGGATCCCATCTCCTCTTTAACAATGATTTTGCTTCTATAAAATACCCAATCTTTCAGTAGATTTGACACAGTCGGCCCCTTCCCCTTTCTTGAAACACTTTGCTTCTCGCCTCCCGGTACACCACAGTCACCCAGCACTCACACCAGTTTTCTTCCTACCTCACTGCAAGCTTCTCAATATCTGTCTTCTTTTATGGTCTCTCTTCCTCTCCTAGATCTCTAAATGTTGGAGTGTTCCAGGGCTCTAGCTCTAGTCTCACTCTCTGTGCGTGTGTGTGTGTGTGTGTGTGTGTGTGTGTAGTTTCATGTATATTCTCTCCCAAATTAATATAATCTAGTCCAACGGTTCAAATACTAAATCCCAAATTTAACTTCAACCAGAATTCCCCTGCCCTGAGCTATATGTCATACATCAAGTTATCTAATATCTACTCCTAGGTGTCTAAATATCATATCAAATTTAAAACAGCCATAAGTAAACTCTTTATCTCCACCCCCAAGTTCACCATCACCCAAGTTGTACCCTATTAAGAACTGCAAAGGGTCTGAGATTTTACCCTACTTCCCAGTAACAAGTTAGCCTGCCACAGTTTCATAAATGCCAGCAAAAGACCTGGGGCCCCTGAGTCAGAGACAAAGGACTCATGACTCAAGGCACAGCAGGCAGCATGAGCTTCTTGTGCATATCAGTTCCCTTTGCCCTCAAGTCCCATGGGGGGTGAGACAGACATGGCCCAAGTGGATGTGGGTTTGTGTCACAGCAGAGGAACACTGAGTTTAGAAACCCCAACCTTTTAAAAGGGCTTCTAGCAATCTGCCCAGTCCTTGCTCTGGAGAAAGACATTATCTTTATTATTCTTGGTCAGGAAACAAAGCCCCCTCTTAAACCAGATAGTGACACTTTATCTTTCAGGCTTGAAAAGATAGTCATAAATAAAGCTGGCACAGCCTCTTGCTCAAAAGATGTACAGAAACATGAGAGATACACGGAGAATTATCTCCCAACATCTAAATAAATGGCACTACCATCCCTTCAGGTCCTCACGGTCTGTATGTGGGATCCGAACCCTCGGCGGGAGCGCCGCCGCGCTTCCCAAACAGTGCACTAGCGCAGTGTGCCACCGGGCCGGCCAGAAATCCCAAGCTTTTAAAAGGGCTTCTAGCAATCCACCCAGTCCTTGCCCTGGAGAAAGACATTATCTTTATTATTCTTGGTCAGGAAACAAAGCCCCCTCCTAAACCAGATAGTGCATTTCCCTGATGACTAGTGAGGTTGAGCATTTTTTATGGACCTGTTGGCCATTTGTATGTCTCCCTTTGAAAAATGTCTGTTCAGCTCCTCTGCCCATTTTTAATTGTTTTTTTTGTTTGTTTTGTTTTGTTTTTTTACTGTGAAGTTGTTTGAGTTTCTTATATATTCTGGTTATTAATCCCTTGTTAGATGTGTGGTTTGTCAATATTTTCTTCCATTCAGTAGGTCATCTTTTCACTCTGTTGATTGTTTCTTTTGCTGTGCAGAAGTTTTTTAGTTTGATATAATCCCATTTGTTTATTTTTTCTTTTGTTGCTAGTGCTTTTGGAGTCTTATTCATAAAGTCTTTGCCCAGTTTTACATCTTGAAGTGTTTCCCCTATGTTTTCTTCTAGGAGCTTTATAGTTTCATTCCTTATACTTATGTCTTTAGCCCATTTTGAGTTGATTTTGCTATATGGCGAGAGGTATAGGTCTAGATTCATTCTTCTCCACATGGATATCCAGTTTTTCTAGCACGATTTTCTGAAGAGACAGTCTTTTCACCAATGTATGTTCTTGGCACCTTTGTCAAAGATTAGTTCGCTGTAAGTACTGGGTTGATTTCTGGGTTCTTTGTTCTGTTCCATTGGTCCCTGTGTCTGTTTTTATGCTAGTGCCATGCTGTTTTGTTTACTATAGTTTTGTAGTATAATTTGAGGTCAATAAATATGAACCTCCCTCTTCAAAAACTGCCTGAGCATTACTAACAAGTAAAAGAAAATACAAAATGAATAATAAATATATTGATGCACTTGTATTTGTAGAGGTTATTAAATTAAAGGCAGGAGAAAATAGCATATGAGGGCCATAATCCCCATTAGGCCTTGCTCTCACATGGAGGCACATGACATAACCACTCTACGTACACCTTCTATTTACTGCACATGCAGTTTCTCCTGGGCTCTGCCTCTAGGGTGGGGTGGGCATCTGGAGTCCACTCACTGTTGCTTCTGGCTGACTCCATAGTTCAACCCAGCTACTCCAAGCCCAGGGAAAAAAGGGTAAGGAAAAAAGGCACCAGGGAAAGGGGTGTCTTTAATCAGTTCCAGGCAAAGTCCTTAACACATTGGCAACCTCTACAAATCTTATCTATTAATTGTTAGTTTATTGTTATTATTATTATTATTCAAAAGGGACTAATTTGGGGGAAAGGACCCAGAGGCATCTTTTTGACATGTTAACTGTAGCGAAAAAAGTAGTCAGCTTTTTTTTTTTCAGCTTTATAGAGGTGTAATTGACAAAAATTGTATGTGTTCAAAGTGTATGATATGATGTTTTGGTATACAGGAAACAGTATCAAATTATGGGTTCCTGCTATTCTAGGTATTTTCCAAGGAGTTCTCTTAATTCTTCCAACTTACCAATGAAGGAACGAAGGCTCGGAGAAATCAAGAAAGTTGCTCTGGTCACATAAGTAGATAGGAGTAAAATCAAGATTCCAATCCAGGCTTCCTCTTGTTCTAAAGTAGATGAAGTTTTGTTTGTTTATTTCATTTTATTTTTCCCATTCCACTATGTCAAAGATTGACTTTCCTCAGGTACTGGTACGCTTAAATAGACAGGTTATAGGAATTGGAATCAGAAGGCCAGGCTCCACCACATTTTTAAACACTCTTTTGCCTTGAGGAAGTCTCTCAACCTTCCTGTGTCTTCTTTCCCGCTCTGAAATAGGAGTGTAAAAATTCCTTCTTTCCCTACCTCACAGCAGGAGTGGAACAAAATTAACATTTATGATAATCCCTTTGCAAAGTACAGTTATGATGCGAATATAAGGGGCTGTAAGGTAGCAATATCCATACATCATACAGACCCTTTTAGTTCTTATCTTGAGCCAAACCTTTTTTAATGACATAATAAAGAATTGCCAAAGCCACCTTCTCTATAGCCATCAGACATTGGCTGAGGCTGAGGAAACCTCTAACTTCCTGTGGGGCCCAGATCTAACATTTTTGCCCCAATTGATTCTTAGTTTTTCTCTGAAATGAGTAATATAAAGTATTATAACGTTAAGTGCAAGTGTTCACCCTCCAGCATTCTAACAGGGTCAGAGCAAGGTGAAGTGAGGTAATGCTAGGTCTTTTCAGCATTCTCTGGCTTTTTATTTTTTTCTGAGTCTTCATCCCTTCTGCTCCTTTCATGCTGAATTGAAATCTTTTTTTTACCCAATATCTCAACAGACCCCATCACGTCCTAGTCATTGGACATTTTCAAGAGTTGGCATAGTCTAAATCAGTGCTGTATTCTCACATCCACAAGGAGTTTTCTCCTGCCCTCAGTGGCCTCCCCCAGCAGTGTGGAAGGGGAGTGTGGTCTGTGCTTTCATTCTTCTGCCTTCTTCTCCTCTTTCTTGGCCATTTCCAGGTCTCCTTCATGGCCAGATGGGAATTAGAGGAAAAGGCCAAGGTGTCTCATGTGAGTGATGCTATGGCAAGGCCTCCATTGGTACCCTCGGTGTGACAGGCCCCCAGTTCTGGTTTTTTCTCATGGGCACATTAGTGAAGTTTTCAGAAGTCCTTTGTGCAGCATCTAACATGGGATGAGATGCAGTCTGCATGACCTATTTTGATCTCTTCCTCCTGCAAACTTGGTTTCTACTTTTGGTGGTCCATCCCACAACTTCTTGTCACTAGGGTCGCCTTGTCCCTTGGACAGGCATCTTCACAACAGCTTCAGCCCAGCCACTTTCCACCACTTGTCGGGGCCAAGAGTTTCTGCAGTTCAGCAAGTGTCTAGTTGGGAGGGAGATGCCGGTCCCTGCTTCTATACACACTCTCGATCTCCATGAACATTTCCTCTGCAGTACCCTTCATGCAGAGCACGCCTCTGCTCCCCCATGGGGAATGGGATATGAAATACAAAGCATTCCCTAGATCTATAAGTTTTTCTGCTTGAATAAATACTCTTCCAACTGCCATTTGCATATCCAATTTTATATATGCTGAAGTTTGGTGAAGGAAATTGGTAGGTCTTAAATCTTTTCTCCCCTCACAATGTCCCTGCTATAGAGAGTGGCCTATTTTGTATCTCCTAATCACACTATGTGAAGTCCCTCTTTGTCCAACCCATGACCCATCTGAAATGCTTTCTCTGACTCTTTTTCATGCTACAGGTCATATCCAGATTCCTATACTCTTCAAAGCATTTCTAGGTACCTCTAGTCTCAAGCAAGTTTCTGGTTAATTCAAAACATCATCATCTGTAACTCTAATTAGAAAACTAATCATATACTATTTGTAATAACTCTTACATAGTGGCCATGAATAGTGTTTGCATAGTGATGCTTAGAATACTACAAAATGAAATTGGAATTAACAACTAGAAATGCCAGGTGTAATACTAATGATGCCCAGTGGTAGTGGTGTGAGTAGAAATGTCTATTATCAAAAGTATAGCAAAGTAAATGTATTTATATTTAGAACATGAGTTGTATTCTTTAGCACAGAATTAAATCATATGTAAGTGGTCCAGTGGGGTCCAAATAATTATGGGGTATGGGGGTTTCCCTAGACCTTATAAGCCAAGGTCCATGCATAAATTCTGCCAGTGTTGCCAGTGGTAATATTCACCCTTGAATTTTCTGAACCTGGTTGCAGGACCACTCCTTGTGCATTGACTCTCAACTTTTAATTTTCAAGTTTCTTCAAACATCTGACCTCAGTCCAGATTTTTGTTTGTTTGTATTGTTTTGTTTTTAAGAGTACTTTTTACCTTTACAAAATTCCATAATTTCAAGCATGGTCCATTTATATGCACAAAGGGGTTGGATTTATGTAACTTCAGAACTATGTTTGTTGGAGCAAATTTACCCTTAGTGTTTCAAACCTCAGGTGTATCAAGTGAAGCCTTTGGCCAACAAATCAGCCTTGGCATCATGGGCTAGAAGCAGGATCCCATGGTATTTTAGGACACAGAGCATTTTGTCCTATATCAGAGTTTGTTGTGCCAACACAACAAATGCACTGGGTCTCCCACATCATCCAGACTATAGTACAGCTGTGGTGGCAGGTCAGAGAAATGGGCAGATGTGTTCGTAGACGGTGGTTTATACTCACATGAAGTAAATCACAGATGCAGGAGTTCCTACGTGCTGCAGATGTTTGTAATATACTTGACCGGGACCTAAGAGTGGAAATGGGATATTGTTGCCCTAGCAACATGGTTCTCAAGTTCTTTAGTGTCAGGACCCTTTTACATTCAAAATCAGTGAGGACACCAGACTTTGTATATATCTGCTAATATTTATTGCATTCGAAATTACAACTGAATCATTTGTAATATTCGTTTATTCATTAAAAATAACAACATATCTACTACATGTTATCATAAATAATGTATTTTTATGAAAAATAACCATATTTTTCAAAGCAAAAAAGAAAAGTGAGAAGAATGGCATTATTTTACATTCTTTAAATATGTTCAACGTCTGGCTTAATAGGAGACAGCTAGATTCTTATTTCCATTTCTATATTCATCCACGAGTACTGTGAAACCACACTACATAGAGTCTCTGAAAAATGCCGCTGTGTACTAATGAGAAAATGAGAGTGAAAAAGGCAAATAACAACTTAGAATTATTATGAAAATAGACTTGACTTGTGTATACCAGAAAGAGTCCCGGGGCCCCCCATAGGTCCCTGAACTACACTTTGAGAATACCAGCCTAGGGTTAAACTTTCAATAGCACCCAACTAGCTAGATTTGATTATGACCATGAATCTATTGACAATGGTTTGGGTGATTTAAGAAAGTAATAGGTCAAGCATAAATGGTGAATTTGGATATGAAAGACCAAAAACATACTGAAAACCTTAACGCACTGAAGGAGAGTCTGGACAGTAAAATAATAGTTAAAAAGCTGGTAGATAAAAACGTTATGAACTCTAATGTCAGGGCAAAGACTGTCTCCCCTGTGCCATATCTTAACATTCTTATCTCTGTCTCAATGATTCCTGGTTTATAGGAGAGTCAGAGCCAGTCATTGGTGGTAACAGCAGTGGCCTAAGACTATTTCATAATTAAGATTAATTCTTGTTTTCTGGAAATACTTTAGTGTCTATAAATAGAAGTACTTATCAAATCTTTGGTAAGAGTATTGGTAGTACCTATGGCAGCAATGGTTGCAATGTTTGGGAACTTATGTTTTTCACATCTGTAATCATATTTTTTTATTTTTATGATAATAAAAGTAACATGTAATATTTCTAATTTAACTACTTCAGTGCCTAAAGTCAAGGTATATACAAAATCTACGATTTTGTATTTTCCATTTCTGTAGCTACAGTTAGGATCTCATCAGAAGCAATAATACTTCTAATCTGTGTAATACCAAATTACTGCATTGGTAGCCATGGTGTTTGGAAAAGTCCATAGAAAAATAAAGTATGATTTTAGCATTGCTAATTAAATAATCAAGTGATATTAATAACTGCTGTTGTAGAGGTTATTTGAGTGCCAGGAGTATCAACAGTGCTCTCAGTTATGGTATTATATCCTATAATCCAGGAAATAAGTTGGGCTATTTCAGTAACTACACCTAAAGCAATAGTATTTACAGAGCCCTAACATGGCGTTATCTGAGATACCAAAATTACCTGTGAAGTCTGTAGCAAGAATATATAAAATATGCATAGTTTAATTGATGAGGCTAAATGAATAATAACTATAATAAAAAAGAGTAGTACAACATATTGTGGCTACAAAATAGGTATCCACAGCTTCTTTGATGAAACTTACAAAGTCTGTAATGGATGCATCCATAAACATAATCTGCAATATCTACAGGCTTGGAGTAGCCATATCTGTTAAGTCTAGAGTGTTAATATGTGTGAAAACTTAGGTAGCATAAGATTGTGTATCCTGTGAACTGATTTCTGTATCTGCAATAGTTGTTTTAAAGAGTTATCTGTAGAAATTATCCTGCCTTGAGCAGCAATCATTGAACTAGAGTAGCATTTATGGCATTTTTCAATATAAGTAGATGCAGTAGCAGAAGAATCCATTATTGTTCTATCAGGAGTGGTAGTATTTAAAGCATGTGTGGTAAAATTTGTAATGTCTGTGGTAGCACTAGTTGCAGTAATAGGGAAATAACTGGCCATAGAATTTGTTGTTGTAAGATGTTGAGTTTCTGTATCTAGAACAGCAGTTGTTATTGCGTCTGAGGCTGTTGTGATATTTGGGATAGAAATGTCTGTAGAGTTACTTGTAATGCTGCTGGAGTTATCTGCGTCAGTAATATTTACTGCATGCCCTATAATGTTTATAGTATCGGTGGTTGGAATAGCTGTGGTTCTTGGAATATAAGTGTTTGTAAGGATTGCATCAGAAGAAGTAATTGAATTTGCAGTTTCTGTGTTGAAAATATGGGTAGCTATGGTGGTAGTATATGCTGTAATGGCATTTCCAGTAGCTTTAGTAGTAGATATAAAGTTTGTAGTGTTTACTTGTGAGGAAGTAGCAAAGTCTTGAGTACTAGTAATTATTGTGTATGGAGTAGTAGAAAACATATCCACAATAGGAATAGCTGTGGTGCTAACAGTAATTGGGCTGTCTTTAGTAGGCGTACCTGTTATATCTGTAACACCTGGTATTATACTGGTAACATTTTCACTGGTGATGTTTGGTGTAGCAGTATTTCCAGTGCCTGCGGAAGTGGAATTTAAAGCATGAGTAGGGGTATCTGGAGGATAAGTACTGGTGATGCTTCTGGTAAGTGCAGTTGGAGATGCCTTATCCATGGTGGTAGCACCAGGGATGCCTATAGCAGGTAGAGGTGAAATGACCTGAGTGAGTTTCCACAGAAGTAGCATTTGTAATCATAGCAGTTGTGGTGACTTCTGCAGTTGTATTTGTGTTTCCTGTAGTGGTAATATTTATAATATTTGTAGTCACTGACTCCATAGCAGTGGCTGTAGTGCTTGCAGCAGTAGTGTCAATGGTGCCTGGATTAGGAAAATTTGTGGAAATTAATATTGTGTGGCTTGTGGTTAGTGTTGTAGTAGTAGCGGAATGAGGAGTAGTGAACTATACGATGTCTGTGGTGACAGTTTTAACATCTGCAGGGGTAGTAAAATTAGTAATTAAATCAGTAGTGAGTGTATCATTTGTCGGAAACATGCTCAAAATAGGCGTAGTAGAGTTAGGAGTAGAAGCAAGAGCAGAGGTAGAAGTGGTGGGAGATGTTTCATAATAAGTAGTCAAGACAGGAATAGTATTACTTGTACCAATAGCATCAGTACTTGGACAAGAAGGAGTAGTCATGATAGGAACAATATTACCAGTGCTGGTAACACTCATGATTGTAGAAAAAGGATTAGTCATAACAGAAAGAGTATTAGTAGTGCTAGCAGTAAGAGTATTTGTAGGAGAAGAAGTAGTCAGTAGAGAAATAGTATTGGTAGTGCTGTCACCACTAGGCATTGTACGGGAAAGATCTGAAGTAGAAGCATCATTACTAGTGCTGGGAGTATCAGCACCTATAGGAGAAGTAGTTACCATAACAACTATAGTGTTCCTAGCATTAGTACTTTCAGAGAAAGAAGTAGTCATATTAGGAAAACTATTGCTAGCAGTATCAGCATGAGTACTTGTAAGAGAAGGAGTAGCTGTAATTTGAACACTAGTATTAAGACTAGCATCATCAGTACTTGTATGGGATAAAGTGGTTAAAATAGAAACCTTAGTACTAGTGCTGTCATTTGTAGTATGTGTAGGGCAAGGAGTAGTTATATTAGGAATAGTAGCACTTGTGCTAACATCTGTAGTACTTTCTAGGGAAGGAGTAGTGCTAATAATCACAGTGGTACTAGCATCAGCAGTACTTTCCAGGAAAGGGAGAGTTGTAACAGGAACCATAGCAATAATGCTAGCAGTGATAGTACTTGCAGGAGAAGGCATAGCTGTACTAGGAACTGTAGTACTAGTGTTAGCATCAGCACTACTTGTAGAAGGTGCTGGTGTGATAGGAAGAGTAGCATTAGTAGTATTTACAGGGAAAGGCACAGCTGTACTAGAAACAGTAGTACTAGTGTTAGCATCAGCAGTACTTGTAAGAGAAGGTGGTGTTGTAATAGGAAGAGTAGCATTAGTTGTTGCTTTGACGCCCACAGACTTGTCACCCTTTTTCCCCTGGGTGACAGAGCTGCCAAAGATTACTCAAAGCCCATCTCTTCTGAGCAGTGAGAAGCCCTGAAAAGGGGTTAATCTCCTGGAACCCTCAAGATAGAGGCACTCCTTCCATTTGGGAAATTAACCACAAATCGGGGTTCTCTTCCTGCATTTATTCTCCAGACCAGGAAGTTCCAGGAAGAGAACATAGGTGGGGGGTTTTCTAAGTATAGTTTAACAAGTTTAACAATAGAAGCTGTAACATTCAGTAAGATGACATTCTATAGTGCAATTAAGTCAATCCACCAACAAAAGCTTGATTTTAGCAAACATTCTCTTCTTACAGTAATTTCCTAGTATCTTTACATATCAATCAGCAACATGTCTGTCTTTGAGCCAGCAACCTTGCTGTGTTACAATTTTTTACCTTACAAAAGAGACTGGGAAAATTTTCCCTGCCCTTTGCAAGATCAATATTTGAAACTTCAAGGCTTTGGAAAACCAGGCCGTGTGAAGTACATTTGCTTTATGCATACTTCACATTAGTAGTATTTACAGGGAAAGGCATAGTTGTACTAGAAACAGTAGTACTAGTGTTAGCATCAGCAGTACTAGTAAGAGAAGGTGGTATTGTGATAAGAAGAGTAGCATTAGTAGTATTTACAGGAAAAGGCATAGCTGTACTAGGAACTGTAGTGCTATTTTTAGCATCAGCAGTACTTGTAGAAGGTGCTGGTGTGATAGGAAGAGTAGCATTAGTAGTATTTACAGGGAAAGGCATAGTTGTACTAGGAACTGTAGTACTAGTGTTAGCATCAGCAGTACTCATAAGAGAAGGTGCTGGTGTTACAGGAAGAGTCACATTAGTAGCGTTTACAGGGAAAGGCATAGTTGTACTAGGAACAGTAGTACTATTGTTAGCATCAGCAGTACTCATAAGAGAAGGTGCTGGTGTTACAGGAAGAGTCACATTAGTAGCGTTTACAGGGAAAGGCATAGTTGTACTAGGAACAGTAGTACTATTGTTAGCATCAGCAGTACTCATAAGAGAAGGTGCTGGTGTTACAGGAAGAGTCACATTAGTAGCGTTTACAGGGAAAGGCATAGTTGTACTAGGAACAGTAGTACTATTGTTAGCATCAGCAGTACTCATAAGAGAAGGTGCTGGTGTTACAGGAAGAGTCACATTAGTAGCGTTTACAGGGAAAGGCATAGTTGTACTAGGAACAGTAGTACTATTGTTAGCATCAGCAGTACTCATAAGAGAAGGTGCTGGTGTTACAGGAAGAGTCACATTAGTAGCGTTTACAGGGAAAGGCATAGTTGTACTAGGAACAGTAGTACTATTGTTAGCATCAGCAGTACTCATAAGAGAAGGTGCTGGTGTTACAGGAAGAGTCACATTAGTAGCGTTTACAGGGAAAGGCATAGTTGTACTAGGAACAGTAGTACTATTGTTAGCATCAGCAGTACTCATAAGAGAAGGTGCTGGTGTTACAGGAAGAGTCACATTAGTAGCGTTTACAGGGAAAGGCATAGTTGTACTAGGAACAGTAGTACTATTGTTAGCATCAGCAGTACTCATAAGAGAAGGTGCTGGTGTTACAGGAAGAGTCACATTAGTAGCGTTTACAGGGAAAGGCATAGTTGTACTAGGAACAGTAGTACTATTGTTAGCATCAGCAGTACTCATAAGAGAAGGTGCTGGTGTTACAGGAAGAGTCACATTAGTAGCGTTTACAGGGAAAGGCATAGTTGTACTAGGAACAGTAGTACTATTGTTAGCATCAGCAGTACTCATAAGAGAAGGTGCTGGTGTTACAGGAAGAGTCACATTAGTAGCGTTTACAGGGAAAGGCATAGTTGTACTAGGAACAGTAGTACTATTGTTAGCATCAGCAGTACTCATAAGAGAAGGTGCTGGTGTTACAGGAAGAGTCACATTAGTAGCGTTTACAGGGAAAGGCATAGTTGTACTAGGAACAGTAGTACTATTGTTAGCATCAGCAGTACTCATAAGAGAAGGTGCTGGTGTTACAGGAAGAGTCACATTAGTAGCGTTTACAGGGAAAGGCATAGTTGTACTAGGAACAGTAGTACTATTGTTAGCATCAGCAGTACTCATAAGAGAAGGTGCTGGTGTTACAGGAAGAGTCACATTAGTAGCGTTTACAGGGAAAGGCATAGTTGTACTAGGAACAGTAGTACTATTGTTAGCATCAGCAGTACTCATAAGAGAAGGTGCTGGTGTTACAGGAAGAGTCACATTAGTAGCGTTTACAGGGAAAGGCATAGTTGTACTAGGAACAGTAATGCTATTTTTAGCATCAGCAGTATTTGTAGAAGGTGGTGTTGTGATAGGAAGAGTAGCATTAGTAGCGTTTACAGGGAAAGGCATAGTTGTACTAGGAACTGTAGTACTAGTGTTAGCATCAGCAGTACTCATAAGAGAAGGTGCTGGTGTGACAGGAAGAGTAGCATTAGTAGCGTTTGCAGGGAAAGGCATAGTTGTACTAGGAACTGTAGTACTAGTGTTAGCATCAGCCGTACCTGCAAGAGAAGGTGGTGTTGTGATAGGAAGAGTAGCATTAGTAGCGTTTACAGGGAAAGGCATAGTTGTACTAGGAACTGTAGTACTAGTGTTAGCATCTGCAGTACTCGTAAGAGAAGGTGCTGGTGTGATAGGAAGAGTCACATTAGTAGTGTTTACAGGGAAAGGTACAGCTGTACTAGAAAGGGTAGTACTATTTGTAATGTCAGTAGAACTTGTTGGGGCAGGAGCAGTTGTGATGGGAAGACTAGCACTACTGATAGCAATAGTACTTGCACTGGCAGAACTAGTGACAGTCTCAGTACTGGTTTCCTGAGTAGTAGATGGAGAAGGATGGTAACTTGTTGGGAAGGTACTGGTCACAGTTGGAGTAGAAACTACAGGACCACCATGAACCCAGAAAACTTGACTTAACTTTTCCAGACTGATAATCTTGTCAGTCAGTTGAATAGTTAGTGTCTGTCAGAAAAGAAGAGGTAAAGTTGGTGTTTTAGAATTTTTTAAACATCTTATTTGCCTCACTTCAACTTACAGTTTAACAGAAAACCATGCATTTGTTTTTTTTCTAATAGATTAATAGGCTATATTCCTTTTTAGGTCACTTTGATTCCAGTTAGGTA
>NW_007739516.1:35247-35857 GCF_000696425.1 Galeopterus variegatus | reverse complement strand
CTTTTTACATTATTTTCAATTAAACATTCTTACAAGAAGAGTCAACAGTGAGGGCTTACGGAAAGCTTTAGGGAGCAGAGTGACGTCTCACATGTGCTGTGGGAAGATGAAGGTGTGAGCGGAGGGACGGGCGCTGCCCCGAGGAGCGATTCTGCAGCAGCAGACACGCTTCACAGATGATCCCCATCAAGCACTCGACAGGGGACCAAGGACTGCACTGCTGCAGTGACAGTGCAGCTGTGCAGAGAGGCTGGCACAGTAAACGTTAACTAGTTTATTAGGGTTTCAAAAGGATTCTTATTAAATAAATCATCTTACCACCTCAGGAGGTTGGAGATGAATGAAAAGACACTTCAAAGCCAGAAAGACCCAGTTCAGATTCAGTTCTTCCTCTCCTGGTGCTGCGTCCTTGGGCAAAAACACTTCTAGGACCCTTGGCTTCCTCATCTTTAAGATGGAGATAAGTAGACCTAGTTCTCGGGGCTTTTGCAAAGTATCTATAATAGATCCTGAGACACAGGCGGTGCTCAAAAAATGGGTAATTTTCTCTTGTTGATGCAAAAATTCAGACATGGAGAATTCACTTCCTAAGAATGGAAACATCTCAGTC
>NW_007739516.1:29561-29923 GCF_000696425.1 Galeopterus variegatus | reverse complement strand
ACAATGTTTAATAGGAGGAACATTAGGAGAAGAGAAAAATAAAGGCATTTTCTCAGTGGAAGCTAAAAAATTTAAAGGTTGTGAAAAAATGAGGCTTTTCATAAATATTAGGATCTCCACCTAAGAGACGAGAATGGTTAGTTGTTACTTTTATTTCTTTGTGGTTCCAGGAAGCCAAATGGAACAAAGGAGAGAGAGAGTTAGGGTTTGTTTTAAAATAAGGATATTGCAAAAACCTATAACATTTTTAATTAATTTATTAATTAACTTTAGTTGTTTTGACCTTTGTGAACAATTTCATAAACCCATTAGTTTTTTTATTAAAATTTTGGAACTTCAGTTTAAAGCTATAAACTTAAAGT